>NC_087228.1:1001099-1241317 GCF_034640455.1 Diachasmimorpha longicaudata
ATTTTTCATTTACGGCTTGAAACAATGATTAATGAATGACTATAGTATTTGTCTGGTACCTTCGTTTATTTGTGTATGAAAAATAAAAATGTAAAATAGAAACTTTCAGTAAAACATTTTTAAACTATATATAACATATAGTTTAACATATATATAACATGTATATCACTATATATTACATTTATAAAAGACAATAACATCTCATGTTTCCTAGGAAATTTTTTCGAAAATTTTCTTGGCCGGAAAAAATAAAAAAAGAAATTCTATTAAAAACAGAAATATATAATAGTTCTCATGGAAAGGTAACTTAGGGCAATTTAGGTAATTTTATCGCAGAATCGTTTTTAAATGTCGCATTCTGTCTCACAGATCACGTAAATTGCAGTATGGGCTTTCACAGTTTGACTTGGTTTGTACTTTTAGTACTTATATTTCGGACTATAGGATCAAAGATCCTGTGGAGGCCGATTCTGAACTGGCATGTTCTGGGAGTGATTCTGACCTGACAAGTCCTTTTCCACTTTTCGATCGGACGCACCCCGATGGAAATAAGCTGTGTACGTGTTTCCCCTTCTCCACGGACGGACGTTCCATTCCGTTAGTGAGTGAGAGAGAGAGAGAGGGAAAGATATTTATCTCTCGCTCATTGGCAGTTTCGCGACAATCTTTCAAGGGGGGGGGGCAGAGGGGTGAATAAAACCCTAGTATTATTCCGATTAGGATGATTTATTAGAATACAAAAATAATCTGATCAGATCAAAAATTTAAACAATAATCTTCGATTATTAAATACACTAATTAATTTACGCAATTTCCTCATCAGACATTTTCCTATAAATTAAATTTACAATGAAAAAGGTCTTTTGACAAAATACTGTAGGCTTGTTGCATCATGAGATAATTAACATTTAAACAATTATCTCCAGAATGCCAAGGGGGATGCCCGTGATTTTCGGAATTGTTCTACTAAAAAATGCTGTTTGATAAATATCTTGTAAATAAATGGGTTTACAACATTTTGTCAAGAAGCTTTTTTTGTGGGGAGTATATAGAGCGATCATAGCAACCGCTCTTCTCCAATTGTAGTACCTGTTAAATATTCTCTTACCTTAGAGCTATTATTTGCAATATCATCGTCTTCTGTTCCAGAGAGGTAAATTATGTATACCGATGTAGATTGATAAGGATCCGTTATGACTAAGGGGTTAAAAATGAGAAAATATTGATTTATCCGCTGCAAAGAAAGTCAATATTATGCTGAATGCAGTGGACTGTTTGAAGATCTGCATCTTGGGGTTTATATTGACTCTTTTGCTCATTGATTGCAACAACTTTTGGTCACGTTATATCCCGCTTTTCTCATTTATTCTATTTTGCTGTTGAGTATCGAAGGATTTCTCCTTATCACCTGAAAGAAAATCATTATTCAATAGCCATTTAGTGCGACATAAAAGACATGCTTTCATGTTAATTTCATTCTTATTAGTTTCAATACTAAAAGCGAGTGGGACAAAATGGATGTATTTGCCTTAATCTCAAATGTTGAAGATTTACGGAATTATTAGGGAAATGGAGTAATTAGTCTTTCGGTGAAAAAACACTTTCTTCCAAGTGATAAACTAAGATGACGCGGGGTTAGTGCGAGATTGTTATTACTCACAAAAATAATAATCAATGCAAAAATGTTTTATTTTGTACTTAAATTAAACTATAAACTCAACGCAGAATTGGTTCAATATGGTTTTCATCTATAATTAAGATGTGCGTTGGATACTACTCTTACTGTAATTAAAAATTGAAAATAATTTCAGCTGTTCTGCTCCGAAATGGAGTCTTGTTTGCTCCGAAATGAAATGTCATGTGTAACGACAAAGCGTTGGGGGGGGGGTAACGACGGAGCGGTCATGTGATTCAACTCATCTACTCATAATTAGTATTTATTGGCCTCTTAAATTTCTCAAATTAAAAATATATTTTCTGGTAATTCCCAAATGATTTTACGTCTGTTGCGATTTAAATTTCATTATTCGCTCAAATATTTGCCCAGTATGCGGTTGAAAAAGTTTTTAATGACTCTTCATTTCTTTTTCGCTCCCAAATTATAAATGGGCTTTCCGAAAATTTCCGAATTGTTCCATGCTAACTTCACCTTCGATTTTCAAATGTTGCACCGCGAATATTTTACTGTACTTAAGGGGGGGCGCAGCACAGTATAGCACAATAGCGCATTTCAGCAAAAAAAAAAAAATTCATTTTTTCCAAAATGGCGGGGCTAAGTTCACGCACAGCGTGACCCAGGCGTTCTATGTAGCATTAGAAATCTACGAATAAAATCCCTCGTGCATTTTAATTCCATCTATCAACATCCATAAAGAGGGGTTACTACCTTTAGTCGGTTAGGTTGGCCCTACCACCCTTGTAGAAAACAAGAAAAAGGGGTAGCGATAGCCGAGTGTCTTCCCGCTGGGCGGATTATGTTTATGGGGCGTGATGGTGCAGTTAGTGCATTCAATGCACTTATTCAAAGGGACAAAGCGACAGTAAATTTCTCGAGACACACTTTGTAGTGTTGCGAGGATATCATCTGATACAAATATAAGGGGTTTTTTCCAAATGACATTTTCACCCTTATGAAACATGGGCTCCTCGATGAGTGATTCATAGGTGCCAAATCGAACTTAATAAATGTCCCTGATCCCAGGGTTGCACTATTGGGCAGCTCTGGGTTGAAGCCATGGAGAAATTCTAACATTGAAATAGAACACAATATTATCTCATAATCTGCAAACACCTGTGGCAATATACTTTCTGATCCTGAGGTATGAATCAGGATACAGAACTTCCTAAGCTAAATCCTCGTTAGGATGGAAAACCGCGCCAAGTACGTTGGTTCTGCCGTTTTTTTGAACATTTTTTTTTCAACCAAATATCAGGGGTTTCTGGCATAAACGTGGCATTCAGAGTGGTAACTTCATAACTAAGGCAGTGTATTCGGCTAAAAAAGAACGCCAAGGTTGTATAACCTTGGCGTTCTTTTTTATTTTTAACATTTTTTCAAACCAGTAAAGTTAGCGAAATTGCGCAAAACACAATGCATTGAAACGTGGACTTGGCGATTTTTTTCAAAAATTATTTTTAATTTTTATGAGATTTTTATTTTTTGGAAATAATTCACACAAGTTACCCTGTCCCATTTTAACCTTAAAAATCACGGTCAGGCGCCAAGTGGACCCCCCTCCCCCTAATAACATATGCAATTAACCAAGCACATGATTGAATCTGCTCCCAATATTCACGCGGATAATTTAAGACATTAACGATTAATATTTGGGACGTTACCAGATCTACTTTACCCTCGGAAAATGCCGGAGGATAACGACGATCGACAATACTTCACTGTAACCATTATTACACAGTGCACTACACTTTTTGCAATCGCTGAACGCGATAAATGAAAATTCGAGTCGTGCTGCCAACAGAGCGTCCCAAGTGCAACCCGTTAGTTGATGGAAATAAAAAAAAACACAAGAAATGTGCATGATAGTTCGTTGTCATGCACATATCTTACTTAATATTCAATAACTAAACCGATAATTGGATCAGAGGAATCCCGAGTGGAAATTCCGTTAATTTTGTGACTGGGAACTGATCCTGAAAACCTGACTTCGAATCAGTTCCTGACTACGGAAACTGGATCAGGGACTGATGTTTTCGGTGACGGTGTTTTCTATCCTGATAGGATCAGGCGAAAAACATCGTATTGCTATCAGGTGACTACGTCCGAGCCTGATCCAAATCAACTTATCATAGCTTGACCCGGCGTTCAGTATCACGAACTGATGATATTCAGTTCATATTGGGGGCCACTATCCGGATCAGTGTCAGCCCAGTCGCTCGGGACCCCGTTCAGATAAATCGTTCAACACTTGTTGATTTATTATTTTTGGAATGTACCAGCATTTTTATTTATTAAAAGAATACCTTTACATGTTTTTAAGTCATATTTTTTAGTGTCCATTCAGTCGTCTGCATTTTGTGCACCATCTTCCACAACATTTCCTCCAGCTGCCTCCTCATCTCTGCCATTATTGTCATTGTGGTCCTCGTTGTTATTCTTCCAGGAACGACAATTATTGATGGTACCACCCAAGCCTTGCAACAGTTCTGCATCTTTATACTCTGGAATCTTCTTTTTGCTGGTTTCTTTCTTTAATTCCTCTGGAAATGAATTGAATAAATGATGATCAATCATTATATAAATTAGGGAACAAAGTGGAAATTGTAATTGGAACGGAAAATTACCTTTTATGCAAGACCATACTCAATAATGGCTGAATTTATAGAATTTCGAAATGCAGTCAGTAGAAAAAAAAATTCCGAGATTTATCAAGCTGAGATTCACCTGAATTTGTGATATTTGAAGCGGAGGAGGCTGTCAAAAGTCCTTGAGTTTTTGTCTTTTGACTGGTCGATGATTTAGACCTTGCAATTTCCATTTCTTTATCAATTTCAGTGCTGCCTTGGTCTAGAAAAGTAAGAAATATAATTTAATGTTTTATCGATACGATTATCAGTATATTAACAGTTTTCTCATTATACCCGTCTTTTTTTTTCTCAATTCTTCGACGTTTAGAAGATGGTTCAGGTGAAGAGTCTGTGAAAACTGTCTTTTTCTTACTGATCTTCTTACGTTTGACAAATTCTTCGGGTGAAGAATCGGAGACAACTTTCCTTCGTTCCTCACGAAGTTTCGATGACTTTTCAATCTCCATTTCGTTTCCCATTTCCGGAGAGGAATCGGCGACAATTTGCTTGCGTTTTCTTTCTCCGTCAGAACGTTTATTTCTCTGCTTTTTCACGTTTTCTTTATCTCCTGTATCCGAAGACTCATCTATAAATATTATAAATTCATTCGATTCAAACCTCAGCATGGATAAGGACATTACACTCGGAATGAGTAAATTGTTATAAATTTTTTAATTCTGTGAACTGACCGACTTCTATCGAAATCCTATCATCATCCTTATCATCTAGAGGTCCACCTGCCTGAGAAAAGAGGTCTTTGATCTCATAATGATTGTGATTCGTCTTTCTTAATCTAATCATTTTTTTCAGTCCTTCACTTTTGTGTTGACTGTACTCGTGATCTGAGAAGTTCTGTAGTCGTTCCAATGCAATATCATATGTGTCTGAAAATGGATAATAGAAAATTATTGAATAGAAGAAAATATATATATTTTGGGCAAATATTCGAAATCCAGTATTAACCTGCACCCCCTCTCAGGTCGACCGGATAATATTTCCGTCTTTTGGGAGGAGCATTATAGGTTCTCAATAATGATTCTGTCAGCTCGGATTCATCACCACCGTGAAACAAACTCAAGAATTGTTTTTTCTTCTCGTCATATTTGACCCAAGGATTACCGCAATGTCCAAAGTAGCTCCTTCCTCAATAAAATGGACGAGTAGGTACTTATAATTTTTGAAAGTAGGATTCGACATTCTGTAATGAACTATTAAAATTATTCGAAATTTCCCTGGAATTGTTCTATTATAATGTTCAATTATAAGTCGATACATGATAGAAACGTGTACCGGCCGGTTGCTCTAACGATGCCCAAGCCACACACACTCACTTGAGACGAACCACACTACTGTGATATGATCTAATAAATTTCAATTCGGCAATTTGTGAATCAAAGACAAGAAAATAACTGAAATATTTCCCCAAATAATAAATGAAATATACAAAAATAAATTTATATTAATTGTGATGCAATCAATCTCAAAGTTAAATACGTTTTTCAGAGACGCCACAGAGAGATTTCTCTAACCTCATTGCATGTATGAAGTACTTCTATATTTTACCCTATAATAACTCAATTATATTATATTTTATATCTTACCTGGCACACTGAGTTCACTGAAACCGTCTTGTCATCAAATACGTGTCAATAGGAGAAAAAAAATCAAAGAAAGTGGCGACTGTAATGCGTTCTCGGTACTCACGCCACCTCACGCAATGCCTCAGTCAATTCACTTGTCTGTTGTATGGCGACTTTGCAACAAAGTCACTCTCAATTAATTTAGAAAATTATGTGTGTCGGGCTTTGATTATTCGTAGAAACTTTAGGGCTTATTTGCCTACCGAAACGGACGCACAGAACGTACAGACGGCTTAGCTCGACAGCTATGACTGACTCGAGTCGTGTACCGGGCGGCTCAACGCACACACACTGATACAGCACTGAATTTTTTTTATTGTATTGCTACACTTCGATGAAACCACAATCAGGTTATTTCTAGGAATTTTAGGGTTTGTTTGCCTACCGACAGAGACGCAAAAAACGTACAGACTGCCGAGCTCGAGAGCTATGACTAACTCGAGCCGCGTACCGGACGTCTCACACACACTGATACAGAACTTGATGATTCTATTAAATTGCGACTTTTCACAGACACCACCATCAATTCATTTCGAAAATAAATAGTGTTTATCATGTTGTGTTTCCAACACTTTATCCTGAGGAACATCAGTTTTTTTTTCAATTATTTTGCGTATTCTAAGGAATGAATATTGAACAGACGGAAGGTTATCATTAATATTGGATTATATGGCTTATTATTGAGAAGAGATTTCTACTCAATATTATTGGTACAAAAACGAATCGACGTGGAGAGCCGGAGAGTTAATATATACATTAACAGTTACTCCATAGGGAGAAAGAACTGAGACTTTTTTGTCGACAGATGACGATATTCTTTTAGAGTACAGACGTCACTTCCTCTTGCCATATTAATATTAAAAGAAAGTAAAGTTCAATTCACCAAATTTTTTTTTATAATTATTTCTTGACCTATTTCCCTTAATTAATAATAATGAAATTATCTTCGGGAAAATGTCATTTCAAATGAGAAAAAAAATCAAACTTAATGACCTCGCGCAGCTCGAAGTAAGAAAGTCGCACCCATCCCAACCAGGAACGCATTCCCACATTCTGCTCAGTAGCTGAGTGGGGTTGTTGGATCAAAATAGGATCATAAATGCCTGCCCAGTGTAGGAGAAGAAATTATCTGACTGAGCACAGAATACGGGAAGGCGGAGTTTATCCTGATCAAGAACACGTCTGTATGCTCTGCTCAGTAACTGATTGCTACACTTGGATCAAGCTCCTACCCAAAATGGCATTCAAGTTCCCGATAGGGAGAAGTCTAGTGAAAACTGATCAGAAATACTTCAGCCTCACCTGTTCAGTTGCTGATCATGATAAATGGATCCAAACCTTATCAACTTTGACATACATGTTTCTGACGGGAAGAAACCTAGCTTGCTCTGATCAGGAATGGTTCCAAATTATCTGATTATTTACTGACCAGGGTGAATGGATCAGAATACCATCCTAATTGCGTAAGGCATCCATATTAAGGTCGAGTTTAATTTGACCTGATCAATTTAAGATCAGTACGTAGTAAGGCCTACCTTACTAGGAAGTGCCTCATCATTTTTTGATCAGTCCCTTAACGGTATTGCACTAATAGGGCCATCCGTACTCCTGGCGGATCCTAGCCTGATAGTTGATCAGGGTTGCCCTACTGAATTTCCACTCGGGATGCTGATACACCATTTATATTATATAACTAAGGCCAGTTTTCATCTAAATCATCGCGTAAATTTATTAACTAAGAAAAATGGATTGGAGGTAGTGACAGAGGAAGTTGTATGGTGTATAGATACTTGGTAGCTTTCGGTGATCTTTCGCGTATGAAACGTGTACTTGGCCGGTACGCTACCGCGTATCTCGATTCCCTATTAATTCAAGGATCTTGTTGTTTGAAAGAGTTTGAATTCAATCAGAATCGAGTCAGTAACGCCGGTAATTTTATTGAATACATTAGGATGTACCTAGCGAGTGAAATCGTGAATATTTTACTTAGTGGTAGAATAGTACCGATGTTACTATCTACCCGCTGCCCGATAGGGATGCGCGATATAAAAAAAATCAGTAATGTTTGTAATAGATATAACTAAAAAAATTGATTTTGTACTATTGATTTTCCGAGAAAAAAAATCGTCGTACTGTTACATAGATATCGTTTTTTCTCAAAAAATTTTAGAAAATCCAAAAGTTGGTATTTTTGTTCAATTTTGGGAGAGATGGGATAAAATATTGAAATCAGTAGGATGAGGATTAGAACAGAAGGTATGAAAAAGTTGGAAAACACTGAAAGTATTGTCCCAACCGATGATTTTCATTAATTATTAATTAAGAGTTGATCCCCCTTCAGCATTTCTTGTAGCTATTCATTCATTAAGATAATCTCACAATCAACATTGTAAACAACAACTCATTTTTATGTATTTCACCATTCCACATAGATTTTGGCTTCGCAGTCAAATGATCAGTGCATGTCGTACGATTACTCGTAATGGACTGCCAACTCCTGCTAAAATAAATATGGTTAATTAATTTTTACTAGAGTTACGTACTTCTCATCATTAGATTCATGCTCACGCCCAATTATAAGTTGAAAGTTATATCTGGATCTGCTTACACTTTCAAAGAAATAAAAACCAAAGATTCCCAGTCAGCAGAATGAAACTGTATTAGTTGTCGAGAAATATCAAATTATCATGTATTCATATAACATAGATGCATGCAATTTTAACGGGATTCTGACAACACAAATCAATTAACCTCATATAAACATAGAATGAACATCGAAAGAACACGAGACCAGTTCAATAAGTATGAACAAGTATAATAACACACAGAATCCAAACCATAAATAAAAAAATATATAAAGCAATATCAACATTTATGAAAAGCCTCATTCCAAACTCAACTCCTCGTCTGGAAGAGCCCCAAGAAATACGAGCTCACTGAGATGCTGACCAGTAAGTCGATTTCTGTTTAATGTCTTAGTGTGACCAGCCTCTGAAAGGATTCTTTCTGATGGTACAGAAGTACTGATGATAAGAAGGTATCGAATGACCAATTCGTACAGTGTGGGGAACGAGTGCTGAAGTGACTTCCAATATTGGAATGGATCTTCAAGGCGAGGAATTGTTTTTTTTTCAAATATTGTCTCAATTCAGAAACTAGAGTTTCATCATCAGCATTCTCATCAACAGCTTTTGCTACTAAATCGTCATGACCGTATCACCTGTACCATGAAAACTAAAATATCAATAACAATGAATTTAGAAAATTGAAGAAGATTTCAAAAAAAAAAATCTCCATACGTAAGTTGTTTAACGATATTTGCAGAAAAAAATTGGAAATCGATATATCGGTCCACGAAGAGATTGGTTAAAAAATAGAGATATATCGATGTCAAATATCGGACCTTTCCATATATCTTTACTGCCTGAAAATATCGAAAACACCGCTCTAATCGTTGACGTCATCCTGCAGATGTAATGATTATCGAGATTGCACGAGATTTAGGATATCACTAATTTTCCGACGATACCAATCAGAACAGCGAAGTATTAATCCTAATCAGACCCGAGCTGTTGCCATTTTCGCTATGATTCACCGGAATTTACGCATCAGTGTGAGAGAATCGAATGAGATTTATGTGTAAGACAGAGCACAGTTTAAAAAATTTTCCGGTAGACTTATAGGGACCCATGGGCGACCTTATTGTGCACTGTGAGGAGCGGAATCTAATTCACGGAACATTTTTGGGAGATGAGCGAGATGAACTTGGCTCATATTATGTTTTCGGGCGAAGTTGAGGGGGTCAGAAGAGTCAATTTATTTTAAGACACACGATCGTATGTCACTAAGACGATAAATTAAATCACAAACCCTTAAATGGAAAAGTGAACCGAGTTTACTGAGTAGATCGACTAAGATAATGATCAGAGCAAAACACGAAAGAGCGAACGACAATACGATGCGTGCCAACTTCCGAATACAAATGAGCGCGATCAAAAAGTCACGAGGTGGTAGGTGCTCTTAATTGGAGGTCGCATGCTCGAAAAAAAGCGAAACCAGAGTGACATTGAGTGAGGGCCATTTGTTGAGTGCGTGCGTGTGTATCAGTGCGCTCGATTTTCAAAACTTGGGTTGAAAATCGAGCAACAAGCATTAAGGCCTAACTCTTGGCGCTCATAACTTGCAAGCATCATCCTGAAAGCTCCAAAAATTCCTGCATGCTATTATCACCCCCCACTATGTATGTATCTGAAAATTTTGCGTCACTTGCCTTCCTAAGTATTGCTGGAGGATGAGTTGAAAGGTGGTATCAGGCGATCCAAACGGAAAATTCGACGCGTTTTTATTCCCAATATAAACTTGCTAAACCGGAGTCAGCGTCACAACGGTTACGAACAAGTAAAATAATATGAGTAGTCCCCATTTCTAAATATTAGAGCGGTGACAGAACTTTGATACTGAACCATGCAGATAAAAAACCGATAGGGGGATACGGAAACTGGTGAACGAGATGAGTGAGTGTCTTGAGTGGGGTCACGGGCGACAATGGATCTAATTGAGATTGCCTACTTTTCGGGATTGAGATGCCCCGGAACTGGCGCCTTACCCGGAAAATATGTCAATCAGTCCTTCGGCCACGGCCAAATGTTTGGTTCCGAGGTCAACCTGGTGTTGGGTAGGATTTTCAAAACTAGGAGATATTTGAATGCATTGCTCCAAATGGAACACCCTGTATGCGGCACGCTCTCAATTAAGCCAGGATTAAGGCATATTCCGTGGTCTTGAGAAATCCTTTACGAATACGTCCATTTTAGCGTGTCTTCATGCCGACTTGCATGCGAGTATATTGATCATAGTATATTCTTTTTGGGGTCCGGATGAATGCCGCGTTTTGATTCAGCATTGCGCCGAGGTTTCGCAAACATTGCAGGTTACATCTTCAGGGTATCTATGAGCTTCTTCGATTCTGAGCTCCGGTATCTGGGAGTAATCCTGATATACCTTTCCTTGTGGCAGTGGAGAGTATGTTCCTCCAATCCCATGTTTTTGATTGATCAGCAGGGCATGATTAATTAATCATCGTATTCAAAGCTCATGAATGTTTAATCCGTTGATTCAGAACTATTATCCTTATAGCTATTCAAATAGACTCCATGGCCATATGATACAATACATTACTGCTTGGCGTATGCAGCAATATATCATTAAAATTTTATAATAACAAATGTGTCTCATTTATGACCGTCAGGCATATACCAAAGGCGAAAGCAACTACCATGGCAGAGACACCTGAGCTAAAACGCATAGCAGAGAATACAAAAATTCAAAGTAATGTGAAGTACCATGCGGAATTCGAAAAAGCGAAAGGAAAATTTACGCAAGTTGCTGACGATCCTGAGACTCTGAGGATCAAACAGAATAGCAAAATCATTTCAAATGTGGCATATCACGGTGAGCTTCAGAAAAAGGCCATTATGGAGCAAAAAAGAACGATGACTGGTGAAAATGGTGAACAAATAGGTAATTTTTGAGCCAAAACGGCACAAATTGTGTCTCAATTTTTCATTATCCGACCGTAACTTTCTTACCCTTCATCTATTATCGATCCTCCTGGACGTTTTGTCACATTTTTTGCCATAGAGTACGAAGAGTATACGGATGGAATAATAGCTCCGGCAACGAGTGTTAACGCAAATGCAGTGTCGACCAGAATGGCCAGCCCTGTACAGCGAACACCCGGGAGAATCGCTGATTACGATCCACTGACTGAGGCGAGACCTAGTCCTTATTCTGCGCGACAAGCTGCGACAACTGTCATTTATACCAGTGACAAGGGGGCAGGTATGTAGATAATTTCTCTGTATTCAAACATTCTCGGTCATTCATTGGATTTGTTGTCATTTATTGGTGATCATCGATGGGTCTTTATTAATGTAAACAATGTGATAGCTGAGATAAAAACAAGAATGACTAGTAGATGATGCGATGGAAAATGTGGGAATTGCAGGAGTGTTAATAAATGGGTTATTCACACAACATTTGTAGCAGGGGTAGTGGTCTCCCCATGTTTTGGTGTGTTCTTCAAACCTACTTAGTTGTTATCGAACTAGGTTCGCCACGAGTATGGGCGTACACACATATAAAATTTGAGAACAAGGAGTTGCAGTCAATGTTGGGACACTGTCAACTAATATGGATTGACTGAGAATTTTCAGTCGCTACATCACTGAGTAAAGTTGAAAAATAGCCATTCCTGTTATAGAAAACAGGGGAAATTGCTAGATCTTATGGATCGTTTTGAAGTACAAAATTTCCAAGCGGTAGCACATTAACTAAATTAGCATATGTATATTTGAATAAAGTAGGACACAAGTACGAGTGTCGTAAACAATACAAAGTAGGCGGCAAGAGGGAGTTGGAAGTAGAAATCATGTCAGGGGACTAATCGGTGGTTTGTGACTGCTGTGATATGAAAGTTTCAAGTGGTGACTGGGATCGCAATGTTTGCGCTCGCTTAAAGACTCATTTTCTCTCTCTTAATTCAGATGGAGAGATGAAAGCAACCGAATTCGATTGAGGATTGAATTCTTAATGCAAACACGCTGGTTTAATTGTTTAATCTTAATAAACAGCAGAGTAGTAGATGTAGTGAAAAGCGCGGCCTCATTCCGGACGGTTCGCTGGCGTGGATTTCGACTGGAAGGATTCGGCCAAGTTGAAAATTAATTTTCCCTTCTAATTGGGATGAAGGTATGAAATAAAGGCCTATCGATCGAGAATTCCATTCTCAATAAATGGCAATGGTTCCATCTCTTAATCCCTATTAAGAGCAGAGGAATGAATCTCCGAAGCGTAGAATAACCATGACCATGTCCATGGTCAAAGGAATGTGTCACATGCTGACTATACACACCCCGTTCTGTACATGTATTATGCCTAGAAGAGGGCAGTAGACTGCTATCAACTACACTTGCAGAATGTGCGCAGAAGTTTTGTTCACATCGAGTTGGGTCAGCCCCCTTGACACTTTGTTTACAACGCGTCACACTACCGTTACCGCCGCGAGCGTCATCTGTACATACTTACACCATGCTCATCAATGAATTTTTCATCTTGGAGGGAGGTATTTGAAAATAAAAACGCGAGAAACAAGAGTCTACTGGGGACGCACTTCATTGTCTGGAGGTGTCCGCGTCGCGTTTTGAAGATGTGAATTACAGGGTTTGGTGGAGTTTCTTATGTTCGCAAATTTGACTTGGTGATTTCTATAGGCTGCGAATCTTCTTGAGTTATCACTTGAATTAGGTTTACTTCGGGATGTACTGGAAACTCGAGACTTATTAGTATACTAATGCTTCTTAATCTCGGGAACCTATTGTGGATTTACTTGGATAAAAATTGGATAAAGTCATGCACGATCTAGGCGCGTAGGCTTCTTAAAACGTACTGAACGGTGGAGATGATTGAGAGCGACTTCAAGTGACGAAATCTCGACGGGTTAGTTGGTGAAACCTCTAGTAGGCATATATGTATAGAATACTTGAATGACTCTGGCTTACTGATATGACCAACTGCCATAGAGATTGACTTAAGACAACTGTGATACTGAATAACTGAAAAACTGCTGCTTCTTGGGTGTTAAGGGCCTCCCTTTGTACCCAAATCCTGCTAGATGCGAAATGTTTTGCCTAGCAACTCGAATTTGGAAATATTATCTAAGGTTGGCCTTGTATCGATTTTTCGAGAATTTCTGTTTTGAGTCCGGAAGCTTCATACAGGGGGATACTCTTTGCTTTTTAAACAATGCCCTTTTTACAAATTCTTGTAAACCCATTTGTTTACAATATATTTCTGAACAAGACTTTTTTACGGAAAAAATCACAAAAATCATAGCCACTCCTCTTCCCATTTTGGATTTGATCGTTCATTGTCAATTATCTTTACAACAGATAATTCTTCGGTATTTTGTGAAGAGAGGAAGGGAGAGACTGTTAAAATCATTCCATTTTCGGATTTTTCAATTACGAATTCCGTGCATCGAACGGCGAGCCATCGCGATGGAGAGAAGGGATGCTAGTTTGTACTGGGTTCCCTACAGATGAGTTTCCATATCGAGATACGCACGAGCGTATCGGCCAAGTAGATATTTCGAAACCTCCAACAAAACAGGCCGGGTGCTCCCAAGTATCTATACACGAACCAACTACCCCTTCCACTACCTCCAAAACTAATTTCCGTAACTGAGTGAAACCGCGGCAATTTACAGCAAAAATACACTTAGTTACATTACCGAAACCGCGTATGCTATATTCATTTATCTTAATTTTCTCCCAATTAAACGCACAATGAAAAAGTTCCGCGTATAGCAACGGATTTTTTTACATATTTTCCGCGGTGCGATTATCTCAGAAACTGAAGCTGTCAGATTTTTGTTTAAAAGTTGACAGCATTTGTTTCCTACGGGCGCTGGGTGGTGGGTTCGCAATCAGCGTCGCGCGCGAGAAATGAGAGGTTGGCAAAAGTGTGCTGAGAAGAGAGAAAAATTATTTATTTTCAGTGATAAATGAAAAAATAGAAATGCATAATTTGGCATCTCATGGCGGTTGACACCTAACCCTTTTTCTCTTTTTTTTCTCTTTGTTCATTTATCCTTGGAAATAAACAATTTTTATAAAAAAACGCTCTTTACTGCACTTTAAAGTATAAAATGTATTTTAACAATCCCCCCAAAAACAAAAGCAAAAAAAGTTTTTGTAAAAAAATGCGCCAAGCATATATTTCGATGTTATTCACTTGAAAAAAAAATTGGTGAAAGAACTTGAAACAACAATTACTTAAAAATTGAAGCCACAATTATTGAAATTTAAAAAAAATACACAAGTAAAAAAAGACGCCAAGCTCATTGAATTTACCAGTTGAGAAAGCTGGTGATGATAGAAGTCCATAAACCGTTTTGAGTTCTCTATGAATGTCTTGACTCAAACGAGTCCCATAATGTCCTACAAAGAACATCGCAGTCAAATCAAATACTTGACTCAAATCGAAAGGGGTAAACAGTCCATTGTGAATCAAAAAATTATTCGGCAATATGGTCAGGATCAACGTATTTGGCGCGGTTTTTTGGGTCGTTTGTTTAATCCTTTCAAATATATGGCACATCAAACTTAAACATGGAGTTGGTGCCATAGCTATTTAGCCCCAAAAAATCCACCATATATTCAACTGTTTTTGCTTCAGCACGTAAATTGAATAAGTGAATTTAACTTAAATTCTTATTTTCGCGGAGTCCCGTCTAATGATCTCGGAGACAGTTTTCGATTGAGCTGCAGCTGGCGCAAGAGGATTGTACCGACCTTCGGTATGAGTGCTAACCTTATTGGTTATGGACGATCGTCAAATCACTAATAATGGCTTTATTCACTGTCGGGTTTTCGTAATCTTACTCTGATTTATTTACAGCTGACGGAATTCTCGACATCTCGTCACAAAATAAACAAAGTGCTAGGAAAACGCCTTTCGGCTAAAAACGGCTATAGACCATTGAAAAAGTCTCACGATCGTGCGATGATATCGTTTTTATTGACAAGTTTTCGGTTGCCCGGCAAATTTACACTCATTTGCGCTGCTCACCGAGACTATGACTCGATGACCGGTATAATTAGTTCGAAACCTGAGGCGCCACGTCCTGGACAGATCATTGATCCTTCCAGATTGTTCTAATTGGACCATGGGACCTTGCAATTAGGACGGTTACCATCCGAAGGACTCGCAATCGGACTTAGTCTATTTCCGGATTTTGGTGCCATAGCCTCAAGCGATTATCGCATGCTAATTAATCGTGTTCATTGCTCCGCTCGTCATTATAATTCGCCCGTCACAACGCATTGAGTTTGGCTTTCCTCGGCTCTTATTTTGTATCGAAATTAGTCGTGACTTTTTCTGAGTGCAATTCGTCCGTTTTCTTTAAATAAAAGTGACTTTGTGGGACCATCGCCACGTCTAGTGTTTTCTCGATCGTCTTTGACTCCTCCCGTAATCTAGTCATATCTGGCCCATGGCCCAAAAATATTCCCAGAACCAGATACCACCTCGCAGAACAATCTAGTAACATGGGATTGTTATGATCCAGGGGGTCAAGCGGTCGACGAATCGTCGCGGGGAAAGGGAGACATTTTTTCAGGAGCAGTTTCAGTGGAGAAATTTTGGGACTGAAAAATTTTACTGAAATGATTTTGAAAGAGAAATTTCGGCGAAGAAGTTCATTCTGGAAATTTTTCGGAGAAAGAATTATCGAGAAAAATTTAATCCTAGAACCGCGGCGCAGCACAATGGCGGGAAGTCGTACGAAATCGTGCGATTTCGGTTTCCATTGTTCGGTATCATGATTAATGCCTTATCCATTTATAGTGGGATCATTTATATACTGTGGTTTTATTGTAGTGGATGAGTGATTAGAATTTTATAGAGTTTTCTATATTTGAGAGAGGATGACTCCACGGAGATCGACATTTTCGTGCTGTACAGTGCATACTATAACCGTTAGCTTGCTGGTGACGTAATCATTATTAGCATTGTCCTAGCAACCGACATCGGCGCACGCAACCATTAATGAGAGGGGAATGCCCGAGAGGTGCTGTCAGCCCCTTGACCTGATACCCCTGTTACAATGCGAGTCGCCCTATCGAGGCTGTTTCTGACGGGCACAACGCGGCGTTGGATACCTTACTAACCCCCCTCCATTCTCTCAATAGGCGCCATTTCTCTACTTCATTCTAAAGTAAACGCGGGGATCAATTCTCTTGAATGGTTCAAAAGTAATATTAAACTAATTATTGAAAAATTGATTAAAATTTATTCTTAGTTCCCAAATGATCTCACTGTTGCTCGACTTATTTTCATGATTGATTTCGGCGCTGACTATGGAACGCGACAACCGTCAAAGAATGGGTGATACTTAAGAAAAGCGGGGGGGGGGGGGGGTGAGCGTCAGATGACTCTCCGGGCGATCTGTAATGGCTTCAATATGAGGGACATTCGAAACCAAAGACGATTGACTGAATAGAGCCTCAGTTCTCCAAGTCGGAGTGACTCCAAAATGGACGCGTTGCGACGAGGGAGGGCGCCGCCAATGATTCGCCGGTACATCCAGTCAGTTGAGCGGTCGAAGGGATCTCAACAGTCGCTGTCCCCCCGTCGAAGGAACTCGTTGCAAGAAGCATTATGCTCGTCACTCCGGTTGTTACATATACATGCTTTTTTATGTTTTTCCCTTGCCCATCAAGGAAAATGATAATGTTAGATGAAGAGAAATGAAGAAATATCGCTGCGGCAATTTACCTGACGGGACTTATCACGCGGTTGATCGGAGTCGATTCCCAGCAAATACTTTTTTTTGTACTTGCTATTGACGTTAAATGTTTTCTCATCAGTTACGAGGAATTTCGTCAATATTTGGGGGAGGGTCGATCTTTAGAAAACTCCTTGGGGCGGGCGGAGGGGGGGGGGGGTAATGGTCATGAGGGTCGACTGGAGAGAATAAAACGCCGCGAAAGTCACTTGGGGGAAGGTTACATTTCATGAGAGTCAGTTGAGGAAGAGTCACAAGTCCGGAGGGCTACGTGAGGGATGCCCACTAGGGTGAAGGTCAAGGGGCGTGAAAGCCGGTTGAAGGAGAATTAAACGTCACGAGGCAGTTACCCTTTAATAATTCTTCTAATATTTAACACCCCCCCCCCCCCCCCCGCCACAAGTGACTCTCGCGACATTTGATGCTCCCAGAATGGACTCTGCAGACTACATTTAACCCTCCCTCTAGTGACTCTCGTGCGAGTTGATCGGCCCGAACAATACCTCTTAGGGATAGCCGTCCGTGCATAATCCTTCATGTAAACATGGCATTAGTGCAATTTTAGTGTGATAATTTCTGGGAGGGCTATAGTCGACATTTACCAAATCTATTTTGAAGGCAAAATGAACAGCCTACAAAAATGAAATTCATGTTGATTCAACTTGAAATATCCATCTCGTATTACATCTCTGCACGTAGACTCACCATATCTGTTTTAGTTTGCTTCACGTACTGAGTATACAATGCTCGAATTCACATATCGATATGCAAAAACATGTTCTCCATTTACAATTTTTTTATTATTGGAATGAGTGCATGGATGGCCTTTTAGTAATGCCATTTACAGAAAATTATTTCTGACGAGCTCATAACTTCACCACTTTTACAATAGCATGCAAAGGGAAATTAATAAAAATCTATAGAGACTAGTACTTAAGTGGAGCTTAGGCCTTCTAACATTAGCGTGAAGTGAAGCGATAACGATCGCTCATGATCACTCATAACGCTAAACACATCGAATATTCCATCGCTCGGGGGTGCATCCAAATTTTGATATATTGTGGAATTAGAATACCAGAAATGTCGAATACACTTTTCAGTCCCCAAAAGACTCAACAATTGTGTGCCACACGGGAGTAAAATCTTTTCTGACTTATGTGATCACTAGTTACATGAGTCAGAAAATAGTTTTTTCCCTAGAACCGCAATATACTATTTTCAACTCTTTTGGGGTACGTCATGAAATAACAATTGCAGTCGATTTCTTAATTAATTTCTGCCCTTTCATGGAATAGGTGTAATCACAAATTGGAAATCAATTGAAATGGCAAAATTACTGAAAAGGTTCCGTGAAATCGGCACTCGCTGTGCCACCAGATTTCCAAATGAATCGCTCCTCGATCCGATAGCTCTCTCTTACGCGCTTTCGCCTACGTAGGGTCATTATTTTGTGCTTTTGCGTACTCCCTGCGTTACTTACAGTAGCATGAATAGCGTGATGTACGCTTCCGGTGGTACCTGAAGAATTGCATTCAAAAGCAGTTCCGTCGCCACCGCTACGAATCTGTGCGTTAATATTTACACGGAGAAAAATATCTCTGGAAGATTACGGAATAACTCACGTAATGTGACAGCGAGAGTCGTTTTCAGTTAATTTCTGTGGGAATGTAAAAGAATAAATCTGAAACATTCGGTATTTAGTAAATTCTTGGGTGTGTAACTGAAAAAGTACGGGATACGAAGGCTGTTTTTCCCTGAGAATGACAAGTTAGAAAGTTTAACACAAGTTTCATTACTTGATACGGCTCCAACTGTAAGAATTCAGGTAGAATCCGAAAGTTTTTCCGGAACGCCTTTGAACTTAAAAATCCCCCTCTCCCCCTAAGTCAGCTATGAAGTGACGAATTTTCACGAAACAAACAGTAAAATTTCAGTTTGACTCATACTTTCTATAAAATTCGAGTTCACTGGCAGGTTTCGTTTTGAAACGTGATTTTTAGGGGAGTTTTCTTGTAATATTTATGGATTATTTTTTTCATCCCAATTTCAACCGATCAAATGGTGGCATTTCCTGTCACGTGGTACAAGTAAAACGGTTTTACTTCGGATATTGTTCGAATATTTCACCGACGGCAGTGGCCGTGCGGTTAGAGTGCTATACTCGCAAGCCAACGACCCGGGTTCGATCCCGGGCACCGGCGGTCAAAAAATTTATAGCGCTTTAATCTCACGGTTTCACTGTCAAGCGGTAGTCCTGTCAAGAGGACGACTGTACCAGGGCAGGTTTTCCCTCGAGTGAGGTTTTTCCCTCCCTTTCGGCAAATACGGTACAGGGGCCGGGGGGGAAAGAAGAAGAGGGCTGGGGAGGAAAGTTTAAGAGAGGCCGGAGACGATGTAAAACAAAGTAAAACGTTTGTAACATCAAAGAAATGAACAATTTAATTTGTTCGAATATTTCCCTGTTTGTTGCCAAGCAATGAAAATATGTGAGAAACAATTTGTACGCGTTTGAAACCGCAAAACTGTCATTAGAAAAAATCAAGTTCAAAGACCTTACCTCGAGATGAGCCGATTTGGAGGAGAATCCTTGGATATTATCGATAAAAAAATTTTAAAAAATGTTCCTAATAATACGGTGAAGACAAAAGCCACAATTTAGAAACAATTCTCTGCATTTTTGGGAAGATAGAAAATATACGCTGGAAGCCACAACTACGAGTGAAAAACCATACCATATGACGTGAAATGCCACACATTTAATTGCTTGAAATTGGAATTAAAAAAATAATCCAGCCAAATACTTCTCGACCTTCACAATTAATAGGATATTTTTCTCCAGTTTCCCTGCGTAACACCGATCGGGATAAGTTTCACAGGTTAAAAATCTCGAGCGCAAAGTGCGAGGGTTTTTTAAGGTATCATTTAGGGAGGTATTGTCAAACTTTGATGTGGCCGACACGAAAACACGGGACAAGTACCTCCGGAAGCCTCGCGCGGCGCTGTATACTGTCTTCCCCTCATGCGCGTTTCGTCCTACCACTCGGCAATTTCCGCGGTGGAGTGGTCAAATCTCGGCGAATGCGCTTAATTTTTCTTTTGCAATTTCTCCCAAAAAATGGTTGGCATGAAAATCGGACAGTTATAAAGCAAAACATGCATAGAAAAAGGATAAATGATGATTTTTTAAAGAATCTATTCATCACTTCATACATTCTGGCTTGTTGCGTCGCAACATAATTAAAGAGAAATGATTTATTTGAGCATTTTTTATAATCTAAAAACATTTTACAACTACTTTAGACCTCTGGCTAGGCAAAACTCAAATCTTCAAAAATCCAGAAAAATCACGTCCAGGGAAAATGTGAACAAGACCTTTTTTTTTTATATATTGCAGGGAATCGTCTCAACCAGGGGAATTCCCATTTTTTCCACTACTTTCTCCGGACACAGCCTTGCAACCCGAGCGAGTGGTCAACACGTGTTGACCACTCGCCCTCCGAGCGTACCGAGACGCTTCCTTTTTTTTTGCATGTACTTATTCTCGTTACTCGAAACCACCAATGAGAATTTGAGATTTCCACGCCCTTCCTTCCCATTTTTAGAAGGGAAACGGCAAAATGAGTATTCCAAAGAATTTGTCTAGTTCAGTTCACACCCACGGGTCTACGTATTCACATCGCGAAATATTCCCAGGTCCTAGCCAAAGTGTCGAGTCAATTCAAGATATTTTTGTAAGACTAGTATACAATAGAATAAGTGTTGTGACATTAAACAGTGGTTAAAGTGGCTCAATGTGTTGATTCTTTAAAAACAAACATTTACGAATCAAAATAAAAAACCCCAAACTAGCTAAGTGAACATACGGTAGCTTAACAGTTCTCGTACTTTCGTAGTGAGACTCCAAGTAGTCATATCGGACCTTACAAACCCGATAAGTTCCAACATAACTTCACGACGAAACGAGACACCGCTCATGATTTTCCATTTTCGCACGAATGAAGTATTTACAGGGAGACTCTTTCCACGTCACCCACGAGGTAGAATCATCGACGAGTTTTATTTAAAATGGTATCCTCCCTAGGCCTAATCCACTAAGTCAAGGGATGGACAATCGTTATGATTTGCAAACCTAGAAGCATAAAGAAATAAATAACGTGAAAAACATAAAGCGATAACTGTCCTCGATGAGTTTTTACAACTCACAATTGAACAAGATTTCACAATTTTCACAGATTCGATTCGCACACGATGTGTAAATCGATTCCTACAGGTCTCGATAGGATAAAACAATGGGCGATCGCGAATCGTACACAAATCTTCCCATACTCCGACGCTCCTTCGTGAAACAACATTTTGATTTTGTAGGTGAATTAATGAATTTACTTACATTATTTTGAACATTACTAGCATCCCATTATTCGTAATCAATAGAAAAATAAATTATTCTATATTTCGTTATGAAATAGTTCACTAATTCGCGGGAATGAGTGGCAAAATCATGGGGAAAGGGACGGTCAATTAAACAAAAAATAACAATGATTCTTATTATTTTCGTGTTTTTCCTTTATTTTCTCCTTTGTAACAAATTTTTTTACATTCTTCCGTACTTTTTAAAATCATTTTGCACTTTAAAAACTAATTTCAGCTGCGTCGAACAGCTTAGAAAAGTTGCGATGACCAGGCGTTGAGGGGGGGGGGCTCCGTTTGTACTTATTCAAGTGTACAAATGATGAACTGTAGAGAGAATTTTCAAACGTTGAGAGCACCGGTGTGCAGGGATTCAACTATCGAGACAAAAATGTGGCTGTACATGTGGACCCAGCGCCACATGTACAGCTTACCTTTTTGTCTCGACAGTTGGATCCCTGCACACCGGTGCTCTCAACGTTTGAAAATTCTCTCTACAGTTCATCATTTGTACACTTGAATAAGTACAAGGGGAGCCCCCCCGTTGAGGGGAAGGTGAAAGTGACGGCCACGCGCCCTCGTGGCGCTTGCGAGACCTCCCATTTTTCCCTTGACAATACCTCCCTAAATCATACCTTAGGGTTTTTCTGCGATACTTATCCCTCTCGTTGCTACTCAACGAAACTCTCGGAAAATATCCGATAATTTTGAAGGTCTTGGGGTATTACTACTGATTATTTTTCCCACCCAAATTTCAGCCAATAGAATTGCACCATTTGTTGATATTTTGTATAGCCTACCTCGAATATCAGCGATAATTTTTTGAATATTTTGGTAAACAAACGACACTTAACCAAATAAACCTCTTTTCATGTCATAGCACAATTCTCTTGGCCGAAATTTGGATAGGAAAAATAATCCCCTGAATACCACTCGAGCTTCAAAATTATAGAATATTTCCCTCTAGGTTCCCTGCATACAAATGAAGTCGTCAAGTTTTTCAGGAAAAATCACTCGTGCTTCGCACTCGTGATTTTTTAGCCTGAAAAACTTGACTCCTTCATTTGTTTGCAACGAATCTATCGGGAAATATTCGATAATTTTGAACCACTTGTGGTATTATATGTGAATATTTCTCTCCGTGTACTGAATAGATAGAATATTCACATCTGTAGAAAAAGCGTAAGCGATTTATCTAATGGAGTTTGGTGCTATGTTGCACATATGAATTGGTATTTTCATTCAAATTGAGGATGATTATCGGGGAATAGTGGTGGAGGTAGTTGCGTGGTATAGATACGGGGGAGCTCTCGGCCTGATGAGTGGGAGAGGGATCAGAAGTGAGCTGAGAGAATAGGATCATTCAAAATAGGTTCTTGCCGATTGCCTCACACGTATTCCCTTCGAAACTTGATTATTCATTCTTCATTCCCGGTTTGTACAATACGCTGATATTGTATGAAAATGTGAGAATTGATGTTGATGTGTAGACGAAATTTAGCATATCTTCAACTTTTGTTATCTTGAATGCATTCCAAATTTTTATTACATTACACAATTTTATTGACCTTTGTTTTTTTTTCACCAAAATAGTGACGAACCTACCAGCAAGAAAAATCGGTTCCGTAGCAGATATTGATCCTGTAAATGAGTATTATGGTTCTCTGACACCTGCATCGAATAACAATCATGTCCTTCAGCACCAACCATCATCTTTACCACCTGCAAATACGTTGGTAAATATGCTTCAACTAGTTGATAACTGCAGTTCAACCTCTTTCAAAGACGATTAACTAAAAAGATAACTGTAACTAGACCGTTGGATTTTCGAGTAGGCACTAACGTTTGAAATTGAGCATTTAAAAAATTATGTTTTCATGATGAAAATGAAGCCATAACCACCCAAAATATAAGAATTTTGATTTAATTATTTGACAGGTCAAAGATACATTACTGCATGATGGAAATGTCAAAAATTCTTTAAAAAAATGACAAGGCTTGTCTTTTCACGAAAAAATATAAAATACAACACTGGTTCAAAAAATTTTGATGCTGTGACACATTAAAGAATAGTCCAATTCGCCGATATCATCAAATTTCGTTTCAGACGGCAATATTTATTACTCTACAAATAGTCATCTCATCTTTCTTAATTATTATTTATATGAGAAGGTAAATGGAAAATTTACCAACAAAAACCTGTGTTGGTGTATTTTTCGATAAGTTATGACTTTTTGAAAGGACGTTGCAGGGACTAGACTAGGCTAAGCTTAACCCGGTGAACTAACAATTTAAGAGTATCCTGGTAACCCTCTAAAAGGGAGAAGTGCAATAGCGGTTCTGCGTAGCGAATACACTGGTGGATTGGCGGGTCAGAGACTTCTCAATTCCGGGTATAAAGCAGAGAAAGTCCAGACTCTGCCAAGCACAAAGGAGGGCTAGTGTAGGATAAGTGAGTTAGAGAGCTCGCCAAAGAAGTTCAATACTCAAGACGAACCGAGCACGAACTGTGGCTAGTACCTGTTGTATATGGTCTTATGGTACCAATAGCCGTAGTGGAGGGAGTGGCATCTTGCTTCGTAGTGCCAAGATGGCCTAGCGGTAGAGACCGCTAGGCCATCCGACCGATTCAACGATATGAGAATATCTTTGTATGAGCCCCTGTTCCAACGCAGGGCATTGTCACGACAAAGTATTTATTATCACGACTAATGACAGGGAATGGTCCATTATACGGTGAATGGAGTACCAATCGGCTGGGTCTGTCATCCCGAATGAACACATGAGTGCTGGTTGCCAGATCCTTAGATTCGAAGTTACTTCGTCTTCCGTGCCTGGCCATTGGAGCTGGCGTTTGCTCATGGAAGTGTTCACGCGAGTCCTCAAGAAAAAAACCTGTTCACTGTGTTCTTTCCGATGAACTAATAAACTCAACAGGTAGCCGAAGGCTTTCTCCGCACGTCAACTCGGCGGGCGTGGTTAGGAGGTCATCCTTTTATCCGGTTCGCAAACAGGATTACAAAATATAGCACGCCATACCACAATTCAGCATGGCACCGCGAGACGGCCTTAACTTCGCTGTGCAATCGAGCCCAGAAGTTGGATTAACCGTTGAAGAACGTCCGAACAGAACTGACTTCCACGATGGGTTGTGATCCTGAGAGAGACTCTAAACCGTGTAATGCAGTGGAACAATAGAGCGTACGAGATGGTGTCCGTGGACGTCTCCCTCGGCGGAATTGCTTCCGGGTAGCGTGTGAAACGGTCCCCGAATATCAAGTAATACTTGAATTTTTCCGAGGCAGATAGGAAGATGAAGTCGAAGATGAATGTCTTCGAACCTCTGTGAGGGAGCACGAAATTGAGCTACTGGAGAAGCGATATGCCTATGAACTTTGCTCTGTTGGTATTGAAGGCAATGCTTGCTGCAAGTGAAGCAATCCTTATTCACTACTGACCAGAAGTAACATAGAGCGACAAGCTTGCGAGAACCCTTTCGTCCAGGATGTTCCAAAGAGTGAAGATAGTCAAAGATTTTCCTCCTCAAAGTGGATGATACTTAGGGTCAGATTGTACCTATGGATACGCGACAGCACAAGGAGAAACTTTGTGCTCAATGGAACTGCAAGCGGCGCAGTTGAACTGAGTTATCCTCTTGGTGGAGAAGCTGCTGTTGTTCAGCGTCATCCGCCTGCGCTCGCTCCATTTCGCCCCGTAAGGCAGTCACAGCGCGAGAGAGCGCGTCTGCGACGATGCTTTCATCCACAGCGACATGGCGAATGTTGCAAGTGGTTCTCGGCGAATTCATCACAAACAACTCCTCTCAAACTATTTCATCCCGGACACTTTATCACAAACAAATTCATACAACACCAAATTTATCCCATGACAAGTTCATTTCAAGCAAATTGAACGCTCGAAAAGCTTCATCCCAATGATGAAATCGTAAAAAACAAAAAACTACAAAAAAACAAAGTAGAATTGCATAAGAATAGATTTCATTATTGTGGAAACCAACAAAGATAATGCAATGCAACCAGACAAAAATATTATCGCATTCACCCAAGAATATCAATTAGACCCATAATAGTCAATCAACAAGTTGTAAAGATAAATAACAGCTTCAAATAGACCGTTCCTCAATACTTCAAAGTCCAATAAATAACTTCAAAACTCACCAATAAACCACGAAATAATTCTACAATAAAGAGGCATGCCCACATAATTCGCAACATCAAAACGAGTAGAAAAAATCTTGTATATCAAAAAACGATGCATTATGAAATATGTGTATCGCAGGAGATACTTCCAAACACCGCGGTCTGTCCTGTTTAAATGATGAGCATTTGAATAGGCCAATTAAACACAATGTTTCAAGAAAAATAAAAGAAAAAACGATATATTTTAAAATGTGTATATTGATGAATTGAGTGGACTGTATATAAATTTCCAAAAAGAAGAAAGGTAGAGCACTAATCGGATGATACCTATATACTGCTATGTACTGACTAAAAAACAGGCAAATTCGCAGCTTTGATGTGCGAGGGAAATTTGGTGAACCCTTCTCCCTGTTTGATGGAATGGAAAGGACAACCTTGACCGCTTAGGATTGGATAGAATAGGAAGAGTAGGGATTGCTGTGGATGCTAAAGGCTTGGATTGGTGTCCTTTGGGGACTTTTTCAGGGTGGAAGAGAGGGAGAATTGGGACGCATGTGTTCCTGTCGTGTCAGAAGTTTTATGTGGTGTTGGCACCAGACCGTCGGGGATGAATGACTTTATTGAACGGGATTATCTAATGGTAAAGTGAGGGTACCGTACATGTTTTTGCGTTCAATGATGGTTTAAGGAAGTCTGTTAGTAAAAGTGTACTGCAGAATAAGGATTAGCTGAGGAACTCCATTAAGAGCGAAAGTTGTGGGAGAGTTATTATTGGCAATATCAACAATGATTGGGATCAAGATTAGTGCAAAAATTCCATTGCCATTAAGAATGATAATGTATTGGGAAAGGGCAGGATGTTTATGGGGGTGCACATGGCAGCTGTGGAAGTAGATCTCATTTATAAAAGCTTCCAATAAGTGAAATGACCAAAGGATAATATATAAACAATGTAAAAACTGATCTCACCACTCAACAATATGCATGGCACAATTGATAAATAACAGCAATTCAATAATCAATATTTTGAGATGAATGGGATGAATTGCTATAGGATGAATTTGTTTTATGATAAATTGTCATGGGATGAGCTTATGGGATGAATTGTTCTGAAATAAATTCGATGGTTGGCCGACGACTTCAACTCGGTCTGGCAGAGGTTTAATTTCGCGCGCGTTTAATACATTATCGAGAACAATTACTTCCACCTTGACGACTAGGCCGAACTCCGGGCGTCTGTCGAAAAGTAATCGGCGATGTTTACGCTGGTGTTCCGTATTTCCCGATACACTGAGTATGTCATCGATATAGACAAATGTGGACGAGAGATTGGTCCCCTGCGGCATCGTCGACCAATCTTTGGAATATTTGTGCGGCGTTCCATAGCCCGAAAGTCATAAAACGGAATTTAAATAAACCCAACGGCGTGATGATAGCAGTTTTCTGTATATCGTCTAGCGCAACAGGTATTTGATAAATATCTTTAGAAGATCGATTGTCGAAAAAATGGTCTCGGCGTGAAGTTTTCTCGTGAAATCTTGCAGATAACAAGAATTGGATACTTATCAGGAATCGTTCTAGCGTTAAAAGATCGATAATGCCCACGTGGTCACCACTCGCTATTCTTATTGGTCGCAGGATAAAGAGGCGAAGATCAAGAGCTCCCTGAAACTAAATTCCGAGAGGGTTTGGAGATCCATAAAAATACTAACCATCTCAACAGGGGCGGAGGATATCACGTGAATCCCATTTCGAAAATCGTTCTCCCGGTTTGTCATTGACCAGTCAATCAATAAAAAAACATAATTGGTAGGTATACAAGGATTACGCCTAAATTCCAGAATTCAGAATCGTAGCTCATAGCCCTGAAGATGCAAACTGCTGCGATATTTGCGAACTGTTGGCACAACGCTGAATCCGCACTCGACATCCAACTGGGCGCCAAAGACGTGGTCAATAACTCTGGTCCCAGATCGAGAATGACTACGGCTCTGATTGCGTAAACGAGAGAATCTCTTCTGCCTCCGCGAGATTTGGACAGAGAGCGTAGCAACTATATGCACCAAAGGTGCGATGTGATGGTCGAGATTCGAGACAGGACCGTCGGCGGGCAGTTGGAGAATCGTATGCAGGCTGTCCGTTACCAATTTGAAGTGACGAGACTAAGCTTCAAGATCCGGTAAAAGGAAGGAGTCTGATTGTGGTCGTGTGTAGTGAATACACTGGTGTAGTGGCGGTTCAGCCAATTCTCAATCCTCAATTGCTGTAGCGGCGGCAGTGGCGCTGTATGACGCAGTGCCTAGCGTTCTCCTCTAGATTACGAAAGCGCCAACGTACGAGTAATAAGTACTGGTCGTGCTGGTAATGTAACCAAGGCTCCAGCGCCTAATCTCGATGTAACTTATCCTTCCATAATACGAGTTCGATGAAATATTAAGCTAGTTGAATTTGATTATGAAAATATCAGTTGGATGAGCAGGACTTGCTCTTCAAAATTACGTTGATTTTTTTTTTGATTAGGCATATAAACAGATTTGCGGCTTTTTCCAAAAGTCAAGAATCTAAAACTGGAAACACATGCGAGCGTGAATATAATCATTATTATTTTATATTTTCCTTTTTATCGAGTAATTGTGAGAGTCCGATTTCGCAGTAAGATGGTAGTTTTCAGTGCTTGAAGTCATCAATCCCCTGGCGGAACCCTTTAATACGTCAAGCAAACCTGGATTCCCACCACCTGATGTTGTACCCCGAAACAGAAAATATTTACATAGCGCAAGGTCGGGGGAATATGCTACATCAGTGAGAACTTACCAGACCAACCGGCAGATAACTTATAGGGCATGTTTGTCGTGTGTGCTCTTATATTGATTTATATCAAAATCATTGGCGCCGTACCACTGCCACTAAGATATCTCGCTTCTTTATTGATTTTTATCGTTTACTTCTGATAACACTGAGCAGTGATGGTGGTTTCCTTCTGTTTAAGGATTGGATGATAAATTACACAATCAGAACTTTATTGAGAAAATCGATTCATTCCTACAAATTTCAGAGAAATTCAGTAACCTTCTCCAAGTTTTCAGAGAAATCTGAGAATATTTAACAAATTCAGAGGAGATAAAAGTGAAAGATCTATCAGCAAGATCTTTCTAAAAATTTTTCAGGAGATCATTGGCTTGAAAAAGAACATAAATAGTTCACTCCAGTTGGAATGGTTTCTAGGAATTGTATATGAATAACTTTATTTAATTTTGGGGAAATTCTAGAACTTAGTTGCATTTTGGAAAAATCAGCGAGTTTCTGGAAATACAGTCTTTTGAGAAGATGTTTGTGAATTCGTACAGTATTTGAGGGGTTTTAGGAAGTCTGGAACAGCGTAAGATATTTCTAAAGTATAGAGGAAATCCTACGCAATTCCACAACTTGCGAATTGTCCAGAACCTGACTCTTAAAAAAATAAATTGCGGCATATCAAAATCTGTTACTCAATAAATTGTTTGCAAGGTCAATAAAATCTAAGCTATGCGTGTAATCTGTAGGCAATTTCGGAGAGTCTACAAAATTTGGAGGATTTGAAAACTGTTCACGAAATTTCGAGAGAGTTTCGGGGATCGCCGAAAAATTTCCATACAAGGAGGACAATGTAGTGAAAATATAAATGTCCATAGATATATTTGTGGACTAGAGTCTGTGATCGTGCAGGTCAAAATGAAGCGAAACATCATCAAGCTTTCGCATGTCTTGCATGATTATTAAGCAATTCAGGGAAACCTCCCACTGACCACCCGGTTTATTAACATCATATTACATAAAAAAACATATAATCAACACTTTATTAACCGCCAGTCGGAAGTCTCGAATTATAGATCTGGCTAACTAAGTCCATGGGAATAACTGGCTTTATATGTTTGAATATCAGAGATTTTCGTTTTTCGTTAGATTTGATACGTGAAACTGAGAATGAATATCGCACCGGCACATTTGACTTAAGATTTTCTATAACAATGTTTTGGTTTCACATATACACTGTAGAACTATAGCTGTTCCGCGAATCAACCATATGTGGAATCAAACGAAATTCTTCACTCGTCAAGATAAAGTCATAGACATTTTCACTGGTGTCATGCCCCAGATTCAACAGTAATTGCATTACTGTTGAATATGCGGACATACTTTCAGCCTAAACCAGAATAGTGCTGAGTACCCCCCACGCTGTGTACAACACTGGAATCACGTACACATGTTAGATATATTTTGCGCTTTCTATGCTATCATATGTATAATAATATTTTCCGCGTAACAATATCTTGGAAAAAATATAAGCAAAAAACGTCCATACTGGGAGTGTTCCGAAAAACATATCCAAAAAAATGTTCACATGCAAGGCCACAAATTGATATAGCATTTTACATTTTATGACATGACAAGAATTTGCTCGATAGGATTTTGGATAAGCGGGGGACGGAGATTTTCCTTGATATAATTTGAAAAGAAAATTTTACCGAACACAATGGATAGTTCAGACCACTGAATGCTGCCAACAATTGTTCGGACTTTTGCTCAGTGAATAATCCGGGAACATACCCCTACAACCGCTAAGAGTCTGAATCTGGAAATCTCACACTACTTGAGACATGAAGTGAAGCCCACAATTCCAAAAATACTCAAAAACACCCGGCTAGATTTGCAGGAAAGGTATCGGTCCTTAGCTCTCCCAGTGTGCTAGGTTATAGAGAGAGGGGTGGATTTCGAGGAGAGTAACCGACTAACATAACGTCATTAAGGGGTTATTCTCATGTGAGCACTTCAAAAAATCGATTTTTTTTTTTTCGATATTTTGACAGTAAAACCTATTGAAAACATGCTGTGAAAAATTCAGACCGAAATTCATAGTATTTCATAAGTTATAGCTCATAGTCGCCGACGTGTCGTAAGCAATTGTCTACCAGGCTTTCAACTTTAAACGCGTTTTTCTCGAATCATCATTTTCTGAAACGGTCAAGGTCCTACAAGAAAAAGTATTCAACCGATTGCTTTAAAATTTACATATGTTCTTCTACTCATTTATGGTTATCGTCCCTACCACAATTGTTTATTTTCGACAATATCTTCATATTTTTTTTAAACGATTTGTAACGAAAAAGAAGGAGATTTTCGTGATTTTTTTTTTGAAGTTCGATATTTTTTTTTGTTTTTAATGAAATTGATTATATTTGGTAGGGACGATAGCCACAGGTCTACTGAATAATAATCCATTCGATTTTTTTATGTCAGACAACATGAACAGCCGCTATCACCTTGACCAGTGAACTACCTTTTTTTGTTGGGGACTACTTTGACTTAAAAAAAATATATGTTAAAAATGTAAAAAACGAAAAAAAAAATTTTTTTCGTATATTTCAAAATACAAATAAAAATATATTGAAAAATCAACATGATTGAAGTTTGTTGTCGCATAAAAAAAAAATTCCGAAAAAGTGGTAAAATATAGGCGTTCACATGAGAATAACCCCTTAATAGAAGGAAATAACTTCCAAGATCTTGATAATTTTATAGTTTCAGATAAATATTTGATCATTTATTGATCATTAAATTTAATAGACGATTGAACTGGCGGTGTCTACACGGAGTGAAAGATTCCTTAAATAATACTAGAAAAGTTCTGTAAAAATTAGGTTTCAGACCGTAACCTGTCAGCGAACTCGGAGTTTATACAGAGTGAGTTAAAACTGAAACTTTACGTTTCGTTCGAGTCCTGACTCAGAGACGGGGGAATTTTTAAGCTCAAGGCACGTGACAACATCTAATTCCTTACTTTCATTTTTATAATTTTTTGTGTGCTTAATAGTGAAATTATTATCTGAGACGATTTATCAAAAAAGTTGGAAAGAGTATGTTGTGAAAATCATTCAGGGACATCATCTCCATTTCTCTGACTTCTCGTCATATTTGAGGTGCCCCACAACGGGATTAATTATGAGTCTGTAGTTAAAGCGCAATTGAAGTTTTCCAGTCATGGTTCGACATATATTCACACGACTGACTGATGTTCTCGAAGTGATTTTACCTTCCGGCTATTTCGGTGCGGGGGGGGGGAGCAGCCCAGGAAAAAAAACCACACTCGGCGCGTTTCACTACAAGTCACTTTTTATTCAATAAACTTCGTCACTTAACAATAATAGTTATAAGTATATTGATGAGCGGTTCCGCGTAGAATAATTAACAATAATAGTTGAGCGGTTGAATGTACTTAACAGCCCCGATGTGAACGATTCCGGAGAAAAAACCGTTGTTGAGCGGGTCGAGAGTTCGAGAAAGTTCCAATTAGTTGAGCGGTACACCGAAAACACGTGTTGAATTTTGAACTGTCCAAAAACGACTGACCGGGTGATTATCGCGAATTGCTCCGAATTCCAATCCCACGTGACAGTTGGTGGGGCTATTATCCTACGCAGGATAATAGTGAACTGTCCATCAAGTGGCCCCCCAAAACCAAAAGAATGCCAGTTAGACCCATGACAACGATCGATTTGTTTTGATCGTTGCCTAACGGTGAGCTGGTGCGAGTGTGTGAGTGAGGACCTGGCGACTGGCAGGAATTCCAACATATTGACATATCTATTAATTAATTGTTTGCATGAATATGCAATATTTTTTAAATTATATCCAAATTTAGGTGAAATATTACTTTAGAAAAGTTATGCATACCTAATGAACTGAATTTGACCCATCAAATCTGACGAAACCCTAACAAAGCTTATTATCCAAAAAATCACGATAGATATCTAATTCGTTATGAAAGTTAATAATTATCTGTAGTAATAACAATATGGGCATGCAACTAGCAGGACAAAATAAAATACACTGAATTCGAATAAAGTTAGAACATATGTAATTATTTCGAATAGTCGGAATTACATTGGTCTTCGTAGATTACCTCTTCTTGTCAACTCGACGGTCGATTCCCAACTAACTTCCCTTGTTCGCCTCACGTACGGGTCATACCCGCAATCCAAGGCCAACCGAATAAAACTCTCGAAATAAATTGCTTTATTCTGTGTATTTCCACTAAAGTACGTCCTAAACTCTAAATTCCTTACGTTAGCACTTAATACTAAGTGAAAAATTTTCCAGCCTCTACATATGCCACCAATACATGTATCCACCATAAATATTTTCAACCTTCAATATTTTCCCATTAGAATACATTGAAAACCCTAATTAGAAGTGTGTGAGCATAAAAATTTGATTGCTATCACCGTGATTGTTGAACTCGGTTCAAAGGTACATGCGAGAAAATTATTTGTTCCATCTTGAATCTAATTATAAACATTTTTTATAATGATCGTCAAAATGCGGATTTTCGACAAAAATCAGAAAAGAAAATAGAAAATAACAAATAGTATTTTAATTACGGTTACAACGGAAACAACGGTTATCACATACAACGTACGTGCGGACGAATAGGGTTTAAGATTACATTTTCGAACTTTTTGGATTATAATGGATTGAAATAACACAAGAAGAGGGGGAGTCAAGTTTGCACAATCCCCGTGCTTCCATTCGGAATCAAAAATGCTGGTGGGAGAAAATTTATAAATGGATTACGGGAAAAAAGTTAATCGACAAGACACTTTTGACTAGAGACCAAGACACTTACTTCAAATCTCTTCTGCCTTCATTAGGATTGTTTAATTGAATACAAGCGGGAAGAATTATTTTTATTGAATAATTAGTTACACGCATTTGAAAATATGTGATTAATCACGAATGGGATGGCATCCCATCAGGGAAAATTTAAGGAACGTTTCGTAAAAAATTTCGCACCAGCGCCGTAGAAACTTCGAAGTTCTAACTGAATTAAGTAGTAAAATTCGTATTAAATTTTCCAACTTGCTATTCATAGAGAGAAAAATGACGTGCCTGCCCCGCACTTGTTCACTTCTCACGAAAACATATGAACGCCTGAGTCCATTTTCGTAACTGAAATTTCTCGGAACGCGGAGGACTTTAACGAAATTTCTATTAAAATTGCTGAATTTACGGATCATTCCAAACCGACCTAGGGACACCGGAAACTCGCCGGAATTCTAAACTAAAATAATCGACACGCGGATCGCTTCATCTTTACACCGCGTGGACAAAGAGAGAAAAGGAAATGTACAAGATGTGCTCTCTAATTTTTTATGCATGTCTCCTGATACGATTGTGATAAGATCGTCGGACCATCCAACATGGGGTTCTATTAGACGGAACTAAGGGCTGATCCTTGCGGACAGCCCGTGGAGATCGGCTTGGGCCTCTTCGTTGCTCCCTGGAATCTCTCTCGTTATCGAGTTAGCTCCGAAGTACTTTAAAGAAGGGAGCTATAAATTTTTAATGACCGCTGAAAAATCGGTACATTTTCAATGTGGTCGTTCGGACTTTCCTCACATTATTTGGTTTCTTTTTATCTACATCAAAACAAGGAATTGACAATTATCGACGGACAATTCGGCGGCGATTTATGAATTTTGACCTGAAGGTAGATATTTGGAGTTTACTCCGTGTTCAATAATGGTCGAGGATTTTACGCCGCCCTGGACGATTGTCAATGAGCGATTCATTGCCATTGATTTTTTTTGTAGGGCATAACTCTAGGCATATTCAGTCGTGAAAAACATTAATGTTACTTGAGCGTAAAGTGTTTTTCTATATTGATCTTCACTTTTCCTCATCCGGGGATTGACATTAGCCCTACCCCCAACGCGAAAAAAGTAAAAATCACTACGGGAATTTTTCTTTCATTGCTAATCCCCTAAAGATTTTGGTTCCTCGCTTTCGGCTCGAACGACAATGCCGCGCAACTAAAAATCTTTGTGATACTCGTTCTCAAATATCCCATTATATAGCATAGCATCATAGCCATGTTCGAAAAAGAGATTGACTCATGTACTTTTTTTCGGCCAAAGCCCACAAAATACTATTTCTAAGCTAGATAGGGAAACAGGATCTACCTACATTCAGAAGTATCACATATGAATAATTAGACGATAATGATAATAATAAGTGTCGTTAGAACACCGGGCTTCGGTCCGGTATAGGCACAATGTCAGATTTCATAAAAATATGCAAAAAATATTGAAACAAATTTTAACAGCCTGTTTCCTGACAACCGTCTTATTGCGATATGTCGAAGGATTTGCGGTCTCGTATTTGCTCTATCCACGACGGTGACTCGCCAAGGCACCTTTTGTCGTGAACACTACAGAATATTCATAGCTCCTTTAATAAAAGCAATCTTCCGTACTTTTACAGAAATTTTCTTCCCAAAAATCCATCATTTTCATATTTTTATAATAAAATTTTTGATAGTTGAGGATTCTCTAGCGATGATTCATTAAGGTAACATTATCAGATGAAAAATATGCAAAATGATTGATTTAGATAAAGTTCTAAAGATAATACGGCCGGGTTTTGAATGCTTTGATAGTTCACTGCCAGTGTTTCAAAAGGTCGTTCATTGCAGAAAGTTTGCCTTAGTTGAAATACATGTTCTGGTGAATGTAATCCAGACGCTGAGAATTAATTGATACATAAAGGATTTTTATATGACCGACTGTAATGGTTGGGCGAGAGTGGTGTCGCTTCGATGGTCATCAAAATCAGGCAGCATCTCCCTGGGTTAGTACTTGGACGGGTGGCCGCTTAGGAAGACCGCGTATGCTTAATCAAAAGATGACTGCGCGGAAAATACGAGGTTGGAAACCTAATCGGACTAACGTAAGGATATGCTGTACGGTATGGGTTTTCCATGATTTCCCTCTACCCATGTGCAAATGCAGTACAGTTAGGAGAAAAAGTCAGCATCATGGTACCGCAGGCGAAGGGAAGAAAAAATGAAGGCCCGCGAGAGGGTATACATCTGGAAGGGCAATACGAAATAATTTCAATAGCTTTTTTCAAATCTGAGTGAAGAGGTCTCGTTCCGATCTCACTCGGAAATGTAAAGCTCTAGTCTGCTACGACAGGCATTCTACTGTGTCCCGTTCTCGATGCTAATAAATGTAGTCATCCTTGTCATGCCTTAAGTCCACGACGTTTAACTCAAATTTTAAAATTTTTAAATTTATTTTTCTCCTCCGCGTCAGGTATCCCTTGGTCGCTATAATGGCGCCGCCCTTACCTCGTATTGTTTCGTTGTGCCGAAACTTCTCAACGTTTTTCGTATTTCGTCACATTGAAAAGTTTTTTTTTTTTCAACAAACAGTAGAATAATGTCAAGTTGAGATAGGAAACGACGTTCCAGATCCAGGCCCAGAGATGACCGTAGTCACAAGAGGATGAGATCATCGGAAAAATTCAAAGTTCTTCAAAATCAGTTAGATAACCACACTCAGATCGTCAACAAATTAGTTGAGGTTCAAGCGAAACCTGCCATAAAAGATCTCATTAATTTGAATGAGATAATTGGTAAGCAACTCCATACGGGTAAAACAAATCTCATTCCATGCCAATCTCACCTTTCCGTACGACGTTTGAGAATCAGTTCACACGACACTGAGGGGGCATTAAGATATCGTTCAAAGTAACGAATTATTATCTCAATATACACAACAAGTGTAGCCTAGGCACAAGTTATCACCTTTTTCCATTGTCGTTACAGAATTAAAGGAAATTGACCACAAAGAAAATAATTCCTCTGTCATCAATGACGACACAAACCCTTCTCAGGCAAAGGAACAGGTGTTTGATTCAAAGGATTCAACCCCATAACAGTTTCTTCATCCAGAGAGGCAGTCCTTAAAGCTTTAGGGGTGGATGTATCACTTTCTAAATTGAAGGAGGTTATGTATAATTCAGAGCTGATGAAGACATGGTCAAAATGGACTAAAGAAGGTAATCCTGCCAAAAATAAGAAAGACATCGTCGACTTGTATAACCGCAAAGGCGAATTATACCTGGAAGCCCCCAAAGTCAATTTAGAAATTTTGCCACTCCTCTCAGACATGGCCAAGAAGAAAGACTGACACTTCGTGGATACCCAAAATTGTGTTGGGACAGCACTGGCTGCTCTGGCAGAGGCAGTGTCCTTACTGATTGATCCTCCAGAAGAAGGTCTGGATGAAGACGTCTTTACTGACTATTTGAGTCATACAGGACAGATTCTTGCGGATATTTTTTATCAACAAACTGTGGCACGTAAGTCTTTTATTACCCCTCTCTCCAACAAGACCATGAAACCCACGGTGAATAAAATGCTAGCAGATGAATGGCTATGGAGATACTCTATGGATATGGAGATAATCTAAAAGAAAAAGTTAAAACTACCAAGGAAATTGAACGACCATCCTCTGATGTCAAGGATAAACCCCCACAGAAGAACGCTCCTAGAACACGACTCCAGGGATAGTCGATGAACCCACCTGCGAATACTCGTCAGGTGGCTTATCATCAACAGAGACATCGACTCCTTCAGTTCAGGAAGACATCTTACAAGAGTGTCTCCACGAACCGTCTGAAAACGAATCTTCAGGAGACCCAATCGTCGTCAAAGAAATAATTAAGGTAACGAAACTAGCAGGGCGCCTAGCTTGTTTCCTCGAGAATTGGAAGAAATTAGATACAAATATCTGGAAACATGTGGAAGGTTATCGACTTCCCTTTACCAAAATTCCGTTGCAGAAAAATCCTCCCAAAGAGAGAAAGTTTGCTGAACAGGAATCAATACAAATTCAATTATAAATTGATAAGTTACTACACTTAAGCGCTCTTGAGGAATGCAACCATGTAGTAGGAGAGTTTATGTGGACATTCTTGCTCACCCCAGCCAAATGGAACATCTCGCTTCATTTTTAATTTCAAAGAGGTGAATAAATTCATTTACGCACCCCACTCCAAGCTGGAAGATTTAAAATCTGCCATGAATCTCGTTTTAGTTAATGATTTCATGGGATCTATTGATCTAAAGGATGCCTACTTTGTAGTTCCTATTAACAAGAGAGACAGAAAATTTCTCAGATTAGAATTCAAAGGCCAACGGTTTCAATTTACATGTCTTCCTTTTGGATTATCCACCAGTCCCTTTGTTTTTACGAAAATTATGAAACCCGTGATTAGTAAACTCCCATTACAAGGAATGCTGCTAATGATATATTTGGATGGGTTCCTTTTCGTGAGTAATTCCAAGGATCAATGCGAAGAGAATATGAGAACATGCGTAGACTTATTAGAAAGTCTAGGTTTTATCGTGAATTTTGAAAAGAGCTCCTTAGCAGCCACCCAGAAATGTAAGGACTTACGTTTTGTGATCAATTCTGTCCATTATTCATTGGAGTTACCAAACAAAAGGAAAGTTCAGATTAAGGAAATGATCAAAATATTCAAGAAGGGAGGAAAATACAACATTCGTCAATTTGCCACTCTCTTGGGTGTCCTAATTGCAGTTTGCCCGGCAATGGAGTATGGCTCTATCCACTGTAAAAGCCTGGAGAGACAAAAATTCTTGCCCTTGAAATTCAATGGTGGCAAATACGAGGGAAAAATTCTTATTAATGATATTATGTTTGAAGATCTGGAGTGGTCGCAGAAGAATGTTAATATTGGATCGAATCCTATCAGACGTCAGGAATATTCCATGGTGATATTTTTAGATTCCTCGTTGACAGGCTGAGGATGTTATTGTAACAATATCAAGGCTCATGGTTTTTGGAGTGAAAAAGAGAAAGGGAAACACATTTATTACCTTGAATTATTAGCTGCCTTTTTTGCTCTGCGATGCTTTGCATCTAAAGTATCGAATACCGAAATCTTACTACTCCTAGGCAATACTGCCGCTGTTTCTTATATTAATAAAGCTAAAGGAATCCAATGCCCACACCTAAGTGAATTGTCAAGAAAAATTTGAGAGTGGTGCGAAAGGAGAAAGTTATGGATACGGGTTTCATACATCCCTTCAAAGGAGAACATAGAAGCAGATTCAGTATCCCGAATAATGAATATTGATACAGAGTGGAGTCTCTCTGCTTCAGCATTTGAACGAATCGAGGAAAAGTTCGGTCCCTTCTCGGTGGATCTTTTTGCAACAAGATTAAACAAAAAGTGCAATAAGTTCTATTCTCGTTTCTCAGACCCTCAAGCTAGTACCATTGATGCATTTACTATCTCATGGAAAGAAGAACTCGTCTATGCCTTTCCACCTTTCCCGCTGATCCTCCATAGCTTGAGAAAAATGATCAATAGGATGGCCCATAAGTGAAGGAAATCGAATTTCACCCTGCCTATTCGTGGTACACATAGCTAAAAATATCAGGATCATATGTGAATTTTTTCGGATTTTTAAAAACATTTTTAGAGGTTGCGCCAACTGGTTTCATTTCTTATGGACTTTTACACGTGACGAACAGACCAAATGCAATAATAATTTTTTTTAAATACAATGACTCGACCTTTCGTTATGAACTCTCGTACACTTTCCGGCAGAAAGGCTAAGAGTAAGATAAGATTTTTCTCCCAACAAAAAAACGATTAGTTATTAAAATAAAAATCGTAATTTCTGTTCAATTTAGGGATTTTCGGTGGTGTCTACGACGCTTCGGGAGTTTTCGATATTCTTCTCAATTCGGTTAGATGATCATTGAACTATCTGACTATCATTTAGAGGAAAGAAATTTTTTTTTTTGCAAATGCAATGTGGTAAAAAACAGGAAAGAAAATTGTCAAATTTTCGTGTAGAGACAGGTGTCCGACTCATCCGGTGCTTTTATGACGGTCGTATACAGTGAAATGGAACCTAGGCAAAAAAATTTGGCCTGCCGGACTGACCTTTCCTGAAAAGGAACTGAACCCTTAGTACGTTAAGCTGGTTATGGCATATAATTTAATTTCGAATATGAAGATCTCTCAATTATTTATATTTTTATTACAAAATAGACATTGTTAATTTAATCAATTTACAGAAATTTCAACAAAATTTGAATCGTAAAAATAGCTTAATTCTAAATTGATTTTTGATGTTTCGTAAATGTCGGAAGAAAGCCCCTTAGGTACTACCTGGACGATACCCGAAGCACCACCGCGGTCATTCCTACTACCTGACACGGGACCGTCATTGAGGGTATTTAACTTCTACCTAATTTTTATAACCCTTAACTGCCAGTAGGTCAGACATTTTACTTGAACTTAAAACGCTTCGCGCAACCACTACAATTTGTTTAAATTTTTTTTGGAAAATTTTCTTGGGTAGTCTATTAATGGAAGAATCATTTTCCGGGATAGGCTCTCAAACATTAGGGGATCCGAAAAAATGGGCCATCCTAATGATCAATGACGAAGCCACTGGTATTCTAGTAATTCCACACTGGCCTATACAACTCTGGTACCCTCTTCTTTCTTCCCTCCTTATCGAAGCCTCAATAATTTTCAAGCTTGACGAATTCTCACTTAGAATACCACAAGAGCTTCAAAATTATCAAGTATTTCCCGATAGATTCGTTGCAAACAAATGAAGGAGTTTTTCAGGTTAAAAAATCACGAGTGCGAAGCACGAGTGATTTTTCTGGAAAACTTGACAAGCTTATTTGTTTGTAGGGAACCTTGAGGGAAATATCCGATAATTTCGAAGTTCGAGTGGTATTCGGGGGATTATTTTTTGCATTCAAATCTTGGCCGATAGAATTGCACCATGAGACATAATTTTCAACGAATTGCCATTTAATCTGTCAGATACAATTGAGGGTTACTTCATCATTTGTTTTTTTTTATATAGGCAACATGCAAAATTTCCAGTGAAATGTCCCAGAATTTCCGCTGAAATACCGTGTTAGCTATACAAAATAACGTCGAATGGTGCAATCCTATTGGCCAAGATTTGGATGGGAAAAATAATCTCTGATATCCCCTTTTAGGAACGAGATCCATTCCCTGTCATCCTTCCTTTCATTGGTGACAGGGAAATTATCCGGTCAGCCTACTCAAAAAAGGGAATCGATAAGAGTTCAGTACAAAAAATTAGCAGTTTGATTGCTCCATCAACACTCCGACAATATGAATGTCAGCTAAAAAGACGGGAGTTATGTTCATGCTAAACAATTGGATGTCTTCAATTCAAAGACTTCAGAGATTATTGAATTCCTCAACTACAGATCGGAAGAGGGGAGTAAATATAATACTTTGAGTAGTTGTCGCGCAGCAATTTCCTTGATTACTTCATATGACGTGAACACTGATGGTCTGATATCACGTTTCATGAGAGTGGTTTTCAGAGACAATCCTACCAAAGCACGATACTTCACGACGTGGAATATTACTCCAGTTCTAGAATACTTAGAAAAGCTGCCCCCTCTACAAGAATTGACCTTGAGTGTCGCAGCTGAAAAATTATGTACCCTCCTTGCTCTCACAGCTGCTCCAAGGTTACAAACATTATCACTGATCAGGATTGACAACATATTCAGATTTGACTCTTACATAAGTATAAAAATTACGGAATTGATTAAGACGTCGAAACCAGGTTCATCAGAACCCGATCTGATTCTACCTTTTTTCTCTGAGAGACCTGGATTATGTGCAGCCTCATTAGTACTAGACTATATTAAGATGACCCAAAGATTCAGAAATGAAAAAACCAAAAACTTATTGATTGCTACTGTAAAACCCTACGGTGCTATTAGTGCCCAAACGATTGGTCCTCGATCAAGAGGCTTTTGGGAAAAGCAGGTGTCGATAGATCTCAGTTCGGTGCTTACAGCACTCGGCATTCTGCCGTTTCAGCAGCTCACAAGCGAGGAATAGATATTGCAACTATTAGACGAACGGCTGGATGGGCCCCTGAATCTCAGACTTTCTTCAAGTTTTATAATAGACCCATCCAGCCTCTCAATGCTGAATTTGCACGAGCAATCATTGGATAAGCTAATTAGTCACGTTTTGTTATTGAGTTTTTATTGTTCTACTATGTTGGTTTTTCTAAAAAGAAAAATAAATAAATAAGTGAACCAAATTATCATGTGAAGATAATATTGTCATAATCATGATTGTTCCCTCTATAAAACTACATTTATTATTATCGAGAACGAGACTGACAGTATAATTGACCCGCCTTCGCGGGCTCCTTTGATTGGTCAAATATACTTCATCGAATTAAGATATTATCTTATTTTAGTTTATTCTTTAATCAATAATATTTGAATCTGAATTTACAAAAGGACCTGTTAGGAGAGATTTTAGTTACAAATATGAAAAAAAAACTTGTTCCTAACTGACGAAAGTACCAATGAATAATCTCCTCTGACATTTTCAACATGATAGAAGATAGCACAACTTTTTAACCATTCATTCAAGTAAATATTTGAGAATTCGTACCTTTCATAACCTCGAAAATGTTCGGTGGACCTTAGATCCCATTTTCAATAGATCTAATGGATCAGCAGTATAATTGAGTTAAGCCCGGGTCTGAATAGAGAATCAATATACTCTATTGAGGATTACTTGGTGACTTGACTGCGAATAAACTGCGAATTCACTTGTAGCGGCTGAACTTGATTGACCAGAAATGAGTATTTGTCTATTTTCGAGTCTCCTTATATACCCAAGGGCTGTTTTGTTTTGCTTAGCAACCCAAGGTTTGGGAATACTCTGGAAGACGTTCTTGGCTCGAATGTTCTCGAATTCTTCACTTAGTAACCGGGTGAATTGTCTGTATCTTTTAAACAGACCGTTTTTGTAAAGCACGATGAGATCTACAAAAAAGTCCTCTTCAAAAATTCTTTTTCTCCTCCAGATTCAAAGATATCAATGAATTCATTTTTCAAGAGTTGAGATTACACAGCTCGGTCATTAAATTTCCTTGGAGAAAATTATCAATGAAGAATCCCCCAAACATTTCCGAGGCTGCGGAAGATACAGCAATTGTGTCAACATTTATTTGGATCAATGTGTCAAAAGTGGAGCTATCCATAAGCTCGAAAATTTCACGTGGACCAACGATGTAAATTTCAACACATCTGATAGAAATCCCGAGAGAACTTCAATAAAAACAAAAACCGGTGATTCTAAATAATTTTTTCCTACACAAAAGAATATTTAAATGCAGATTTGATTTACTAAATTGTCGCCGTAGTCTGGATCGGTGAGAAAATCACTAATAAGATCTTGTGACATATCGAATTTGAGAGTGAGGGAATAAGTTCTGTCATCGTCTGGTCACTGGCACCACTCAACGCGCATGCCCACCGCGCGATCGAAGCAAATTTAGCCAACTGTGGAACACCAATAGAATCATTATTTTTCGATTCTCTAATGATGTCACGCAGTGATGCCAATATCGACGCCGAAAAAATGATAGAAATAATCTCAATCTCGAAAATAGAAAAGGTTACACAATGTTAATGAACGGATCTCTTATAAGATTAATCAGAAAAAAAAATACGGACGGAAAGCGGTAGATTATACGCGATTTATATTATGACAGTAAGGGCCGTTCTCCCGTAATCTTGTGCATTTGGATTTTATTGCATTACTATTCGGGAATAATGGAGGCGGTAGTTGTGTCGTGTAGATATGCGCGGTAGCTTTCAGCCTGATTTTCGGACATTTGGAAAGTATCGAAAATTGCCTTGGCCGATACGCGAGCGCATATCTCGATAAGGAAAATATTTAGCCGTTAGATTTACATAGAGAATGTAATGAAATGGCCCATAACCTCTCTAATTTCTAGACTTAGTTTTCTTGACCTATGTGATATGTTTTTAACTCAGTAAATTCTTGAAATGTTATTTAGCGAGTTTACCGAGCGATGTACGATTACGAAGCGCAGGACTCTGATGAAGTGAGCTTTTGTGATGGAGACCTTATCATAAATTGCACAGCAATCGATGAGGGATGGATGACAGGCCTGGTACAACGAACTGGACGTCATGGAATGCTGCCAGCAAACTATGTTGAGCCAGCACAAATTTAAATGTTGTTGTTGGTGATTTTATTTTTTACAGAGTCTATGCATTTTAATGTAATTTGTTTACTCGGACGCAAAATGTTTTAAGAAAAATTTTCTACTGTAACCAGCATATTTGCAAAAAAAAAGAATTTTAATAATTGTTTGCTAAACTATCCAGCATTGTGAGGTACATATAGCGCATTTTTTCGTGTTTATCTGCACATTTTTATTCGCCCGAATTTCAGCTGGATGTACTCGACATTTTATTCAGTAACATCGAAGCATTCTATAATCTCATTCTAACTTGGTGTTTCAAGTAACATGCAAATGCTATTTTTTCCTTGATATTTTTTTTACAATTTTTTCATATTTTCTAGTTTATTTAGAAAAAAGTGAACCTCCACTAGTTTACTAAAAAATACTCTTCTTTCAAAACTTACACATAATTTATTTCCTTTCATTTAAAAAACAACCACTCACAAGGACTAAATATGGCAAAAGGAGAGTTCACTACATTTCATATAGAATTATACCGATCAATAGACCATGTGCCTTTTTATACATAAAATCATATGGAACTATGAGGACTCCGATCGTCGTTTTAATTGCAATTTTGTCAAGGCATATCCATGAAAAAAGTACAATTCGATTGGTAGAATAGCATATGATGGCTTTATTGAAGAATGAATGTGTTACACTATGACCCTGCTGTTGGGTAAGAGTATCAAAGCAGAAGTATCTGAGTGAATGGAAAATTAGTTTCAAACATATTGCGAACATTATCTTTGAAAAATGATAAGATATTGTCCAAAAAATGATCATTTCTCCAAAGTGCCTAAATACAGATGTTATGGGGTATTGGTTCGAGCTTCTGATAATTCCACGCAAATTGTATTTCTTTGTAAAATGTTATTAAAGAAAGAATAATACAGTCAGACAAAATTTCAGTCTTGCCTGCCATAGAGATGAACCTGCTCGTGCTAGATATACATTATTCTGGGGATTCTAAATCTGTTTCTAGAATTTTTCTAGGCATCCTCAATTTTTTTGTCATCAACTCACAGAGTTGATCCAGATGAATTTACCAAGGTGCTGTGAATTCCGTTCAACTTTTCCAAACAAACCAATAATAGTCTGAAGTTTCACCACCATAAGTAATTATATTTCTGACAGCAATGAAAATAGAAAAAATATATGCTGTTCATTTTTTAGCCTCACTCTTGTTAGAACCCCTGGGCACATGATTCCCCCTAAGTATCCTTACCGTTTGTTTATACAAATTCTGTGTGATTTTTATGTGCACATTGCCAAAGTTGTAGTGAGTTATTCTGTCCAGTAATCGCAAGAAACTTGTTGCTTGCTGTTAAATCTACATTCCTCCTTATCTGCACATTCTATTCCAATGCGATTAATGCACCGGTCCTTTTTTTTTACGTCAAACTATCATGGTTTTATGGAATTTTGAAACTTTGTCATTTTTTTTCTTGAATCGTGACTGAAAAATATAACTTTTCAGGCTCTGAATTTTGTTTTTCAATTCATGGCGTGCCAGACACATTATTCTGAATTTCTCCCACAGAGAAATATGACTTATTTCCACGGCAGAATTTCCATTCTGAAGAATCGTATTTCTTGGGATCGAAGAGGCTTCGAAGCAATCCACGAACTGGTTCAAAATTAACATAATAAAATTTATCTAAATGTGGTAATTCCCGCTGTAGGGAAGGCAAGTTTGAAATTTAGTTTGGGTGTTTAATTCGCCAATTCATTATTTGAAAGACGGAGTAAATCGTTGGCATATGACTACATTCGCTGAAACGTATCTAATACTTCGTTGGGGTTTAGTTTAGTGAGATAGTCGTAAGATGATGCTATAATTCAGAGACGGATGTTATTATAATACATATTTTCAATAAATAAATCAATCTCTTTGTATTTTTTTCCTCTTTAACGTTTGCAGGGTCAACTGAAAACATGAACTTTTGTAATTTTTCCAAGGAAATTCCGCAGCAAACGGAAATGTATGAGAAACAACCAATCGCAATCAGTTGGTCCGATGGGGCAATACTGTGAATCTCCCCCCCCCCCCGATTTTTTCCCGTGCGCGGTTCCCTTGGGCGACATATTCTTTGAAGAGGACTTCGGTGTGTTGGGAGCCTCCTGGGGTGAAGGTCCGCAAAAGATAGTGATGTCCAATAGGAAGTGGGTGTTGGGTGAGTAACGAGGGTCACGTGCGCCTTAAAAATATCTGAAAAGAAGGGCGCGGTGTAGGAGAAGTACTTGGTGTACGTGAAAAATGAAATACAAGAATGTAATAAGAATCAGAATGTGTATAAGAGAAAATTTTCATAATTTCCTTCTAGTATAATGGTCGAAGTTGTGCCCTTTTTACCTATTATTCAAATTAAATAGGGGGAGATCCAAACTAAAAGAGACACGGGGAAATTAGACTAATAATAATTATCTTCTCACATATTTAGACGGTTACTTATACTAATAATAAACGGGGCCATTTGACAATTATTTAAATATTATTCAGAGGTGTAGGTTGTGGCAGGTTACTTGTGGGACCAATTTATATAAGAACACATAGGAGGTAGCTCTAACAATTAATACTCAATAATAAAAGGATGGATTCTAGGGGATCTATTTTTGCTTTCATATAATTAAATTAGGGTGTGATAAAATAAGGGGGCTCACTGTTAACGGGATGGGTGTATTTTGGGGAAAATACTGCTGGGGATCGCGGAGAATGTAAAGGGTACTCGATGTAGATCCGGTAGAATGACTGTTTCACTCCGTCAATTATTCGGGGGTTTCCTTCATTCGGAGAACAGGTCAAGGAATAGCCTCTAGTCCTAGCCGGGTTCTCTGGGTCACTGCACGATCAATTTACTTCCACCTATCTGGCTTGCGTTTATCTCCCTTCTTTTCTCTTTTGATTACACTCAAGCGAACATATTTACAAGTGAGTGACTAGTGGGCTTCTCGAAGTCTCAAAAAAACAAAGCATCGGCATCATGGTTTCTTTCTTTCTATAAACAGAGATTTGTTTATATTATCTAATGAACATTCATTGCAGTTTTCGCTAAGACCACACAGACAGCCTCTCCAAGAAATAATGACCTCATAGTATGATAAATATAAACTTATGTAGGTTGTGTAGAGGCAGAGATTTTGCGCCCTTCCCTAATAATTATTGTTCGTAATATTATAGGTTTTGTTTTCCAGTTACCGTTGGATATCCCGCTTCCAAGGAGATTCCTACCCCTTCTCCTTAACCCTTCGCCCCAGCCCGCACAGTTCGATATTGTCATCTCCCCCCTTGGTATCCAGAGCAGAGGGACCCCACGTGACATCACACCCGTGTGACGATTCACAAAAGGAATCTCCCCACCCACAAAAAGGATCGCGAGAAGTCTCTCGATGTCCATTCCGCCCAGGTCGGAATTTACAATTAGCCCAGGGTTGATCCAAGCATGGACCAACAACCCTCACCAATCATGGGCCAAGAAAGGCTTCCAATACTGGCCCAAGCCTGAAATAATAACGCGCGGGCTTTGCTTAATCACCAGATATAAGACCAGGCCTGGACATCGTTCTTGGACCAAACTTGGGTGCCAGTATTGGACCAGTCGCGAGTATTAGTCTTGGACCGTAATTAGGATCAATGTTGGACCAAGCTCTAGCCAGTCATTACTCTTCTGGGCAAGGCCCAAGCCGGGTATCCAGCATTGGTCCAAGCTTGGAAAGCACTGTAAGTTCTATGGTGGCAGTCGAACATGCCCCGGATATTTATGGGATACTATTGTCAAGATACGAAATAATTTATAGATTAAATGAACTTAGCTGTAAGTGAAGTTCAATCTTAATTGTATTCGCGCCTCTTCCGAGAGATCAAATAGTAGTAACTCCATCGCTTTGCCGAGGTCGCCACCACAATATTCAGAGTTAAGGATTTTTATTTGTCTTTTTTACCGATAGACAACCCTGAATCACCAAGCCCGCGCTGCGCACCGTGCGTTCCTCATTCTTTTAGAGTGAACGTAACCGTAGAGAGATTGGGAGATTCCTCGTGTCAGGAATCTTGAACGGGACCTTATATCTGTAGTATCGCGAATAGTTATGGGGAAATCCCCATAACTGAATAATGTTTTAGACAGATGTTTTAAGTATTTTGTTAAGATAGTCTAGAGCCATAAGTTATACGATAGTTTTTGCGTAGGTGCTATTTGTGGGGTTTCCCCACAAATAGACATAGATTGGTACAGGAATGCAAGCCTGTACCATAAATGCACTTAGAGGGTCTGTCGGTTTATGAGGCCCACAGATGTGCCAGGCGGAGATCGGTGCTGTCAGCGTGGTCCAGGGATGTTAGGACCACGTGACGTGATTAGGGCCCAGTCCAGGGTTGCGAAGAGGGACAGGGCCAGAGTCGTGTTTGAGCAGTGTTAGAGGATAGACGTTAGATGTTAGACGTATTTTAGATAGACATATAGCTAGACGTTCTTGTGTAGTGTATTTAAGAGTGAATATTGTGTGAAGAATAGCCGATAGTGAATTTAGTATTAGAATCGTTTGTACACTTTTTACTAGAAAATATACTGACTTATCTTTAAAAAAGTAACCCAACATTTTTTTTTTGGGGGGGGGGGTGATCTCTTGGAAGAGGCGCGAATACAATTTATAGATTAAACGAATTTACCTGTAGGTGAAGTTCAATCTTAATTGTATTCGCGCCTCTTCCTTCGAGATCAAATAGTAGATATTTAGAGAACGGTTATCGTCCTGTTACAAAAAACAGTTTTTATTGATTAGTTATGTTATATGAAGATGGTGATAATTTCAAAGCACCAAAATAATTATTATTTCTTTTTTCTTAGTATGGCCTTTGCAAAATCTTGATCTTCATTTATCAACTCCTTATTGTAAAATTTTGCGAACGTCGTTGACTTCTGGGTCCAACCGGCAGTTCTCAAAATGACATCAATGGAGACACCTTTCCGATCAGCAGCTGAGGTTGCTGCATGTCGAGTACTGTATGCTGTAAAGTGATTGGTATCGATACCACTGTCTTCCTGAACGCCTTTGATCCACCGACTCAACGTCTGTGTAGTGACACATTTATGTGGATTTTGGAAGGATATCAACAGTCGTTTTTCATTGAGTCTCAATTGTTCTGTTTGTTTCAAATAATCTCTCAAGGCAGTTGCTGGACATATCAAAGGATCGTCTAAGTAATAAGGAAGTTTTAACACAGGCTGAAATTTTCCTATCCGTGAGGTCTTTATCTTGTCTGGGATTTTTATCTCGAATCCATAATCAACGCTAGAGTCTGCATTCGCTGTCCAGTGACAAGCATCAATAGAACAGTCAATTTTTTAGTCATTTTTTCCCATCCGCTCAGATAATCTAACACAATTTGGGGGTCCCAAGTGGTGTCGTTTTTCGGACGAGATGGTCTCTTTTTAGCTATCCCTTTGACAAATCGTTTGATCGTGGCATTTTCGCCAAGTTCTGGTCCATATAACAAACCCACCGCTGAGCGATAGCAATTTAGAGTTCCATAAGTAGCGCTCTCGTTGAATTCTCTAGTGAGAAATCTAAGAACAGTTTCAGGAAAATATTCGAATGTGTCATGATTTTGTTTTGAACAAAATAGCCACCATTTCTTCAGGCCACAGTTGTATTGTTTCTTTGACGAGTCGCTCAATGAAGATAATATTATTTCAAGTGATTCCTCTGGAACTCCCTTCCTTTTGAAGCCCTCCCTGATAAGATAGCTGCCTCCAGGGTAAGGTTTTTCCACAAGCGGTGAGGGGACCTATCACAAGAAGTAATTAACTCAACATGAGGATAGAAATAAATCGGATCAGAATTCCAGAGTGATATGTACGTAGGAAACCAAGGCTGGGCTGGCCATGATCCCTTCAGCCTCGTCAGACTGAATTTTTTGTAAGATACGAAGAATAACTGAAAAAGGGGGAAAAGCGTAGAAGAAATATTTTTTCCATGATATAGTGAATGCGTCGATGGCTATTGAGTCTGGATCTTTTTTCCAGCTTACATATTGGTGACATTTTGCGTTTGACCGTGAGGCAAAAAGGTCTACATCTGGCTGTCCAAATTTACGAGTAATCTCACGGACTGCTTCATCTGATAAGGCGAATTCGGTTTCCGGTTCGAGTTTCCTTGATTCAAAATCTGCTTCGTGGTTTTTTTCGGATTTGATATAAGCTGCCATGACCCACAATTCACGTTGTTCACAGAAATCCCATATTTCCTTAGCGACTTTGTTAAGTGCTGGAAATTTAATTCCGCCTTTTTTATTGATATACGCAATGGCTGTCGTATTATCAACTCTCAGTACGATATCAGACCTCCGTGAGTATCCTACCAATGATTTTAAACCCATGATTACTGCGATTAATTCTAGTTCATTAATGTGTTTAATTCTTTCATCTTTTCTCCAGAAGCCATTCGTTCTTATCCCATTGCAATATGCGCCCCAACCGGAAGTGGAAGCGTCTGTGAACATTTCCATTGTTGGATTGAAACATTTTATAGAATTTATCGCATTCGGAATATTTTTGGTCCACCAGGCCAAGTCCGTTTGTGAGATCTTGTCGAGAGACATGAAGGATTCGTAATTTTCTTCATTTTTTAACAACGCTAAGAATTTTTCCCTCTCAAAATGTCTTATATGTACTCGGCCATATTTCAATGCAGCAAGAGCCTAAAGACCCTATGAAGCTTGCGAATTCTCGAATTCTGATGTTTTGACGTTGCCTTACTTTTTCTATCAGAGATAAAACCTTTCTCCTTTTTTCTTCTGGCAATGCTATTGTCATCTCCGTAGAATTATAATCGAACCCTAAGAATCTACAGTTCTGTGATACTTCCAATTTGCTCTTCTCATTATTAATAATGAAGCGCAGAGACTCAAGAAGTTCCACAGTTTCCTTCACGTTAGATGTTGCTGCTTCTACAGAATCACCGATGACTAATCCATCGTCCACATAAAAAACTGATTTATGGCCTCTTTTACGAAGACAGGAGACCACTGGTTTTAATAATTTTGTAAATGCATAAGGCGCGACACTGAGACCAAATGGTAAACAAGTGAACTCATATAATTTACCTGAAAATTGAAACCTCAAGAACTTTCTATGTTTTTCTGCGATTGACAGTAAATAATACGCATCTTTTAGGTCTATGTTTGCCATTGTGGAGGTGAGCAAATGGAAGATAACACCAGGTCGGTCGTATGAACGAGAGTTTATTTATTGATCCTACAAGTGTGAGCGTTGAATGTGTCCAAGTGCTGGCTGGTGAGTAACTGTAGAGTGTGGAAAAATGTGCGGAAAGTGTGGGCGTGCGAATGTTTGGGAAACAGGAGAAGGGATACTAGGGATCTCGACTGTGATTGGCTCGGCATCGTATTCTCGACACGTGACGTCGTGATGCCGGCTAGGTGCACAGGAAGGTTGGGTTCTTCGCTGGGACAGTTCTGGGTTATTCCCCAGGTTTTTATGGTAGGGATGGCGTCGGTCGGGTAGGTGCTAGGTCTAATGGGTTTTGAAAGGTCTAGACAGGATTGGGGAATTTACCCGGGAATGCCAGGGTATAACGGCGACGTAGTCACCACACCATAAAATAATTACGAGTTAAAATACGTGGAACCACTTTGTCGTCCTCCAGTTTAAAATGCTCTGTATCAATGAATTTATTCAAGTTTTTAAAATTTAAAATCAGTCTGTGAGAGCCATTTGGTTTTGGAACTAGGAATATGGGAGAGATGAATTGACTTTTTGTTGGTCTTACTTCTCGAACTGCCCCTTTTTTTTTTACTTCATCGATGAGTTCTTTAATAATTAGAAGGTCATGTGTAGACCAGTCAGACTTATTAGGAATCGTGTATTGAGTTACCGGAGACGTGAATGGGATATGGTATCCCCTGATCCAGCTCAGTATGGTTCTATCAGAAGTGATACATTTCCAACGATGAAAAAATCATGTTAAACGTCCTGCTATTTGTCCTACCCTGTTTAATCCTTCCTGCGCTGGTAGCTGGTCAACTTTTGCGGAGGCTTTCGAGATGATGTCTGCTTCAGTTTTGGATAATAATTGTTCTTCTGCCCGCTCGACGTGGAGTTGCGGGGATTCCTTGCCATTGCACGTCGAGACGAGCCCTTGAAATTTTTTGAAGCTGCTTGCACCTGACTTTGTGGTGAAAGGGGTTTGAGCGCACTAGTGACAGTCGCCATGGCTTTGGTGGCTTTTATTTTCTCTTCTACATCTCTACCAAACAACCGTTCATCGGGAATCGTTGTCACCAAGGTCTCTCGCATCGAAGCAGATACATTTTTCAAAACTAAACTTCGTCTAATGGTCGTTTCATCATGCTGAATATCAGCGTAAATGCAAATTACACCAGTGAGCGACGACAATAAAGCCGATTTGTCCTCACTTGCTGGTAATTTCAAAATTAATCCACACATGTGCATCAATCCCCCAAGGCCAACAGACATTTTTGTTTGTTTTTCGAAAATTCGTGTGTCGCGCTTAACGACAGTATCCTGGATGGCAGTTTTGACAGTTAAGTTTAGTTTTGGTGGGTCGAGGAATAGGCAGTTGCTAGGGGGTTGGAACTTTTTGACCAGATCTTTTTGCTTCTCTGTAGGTAACCCTTTTTTAATAATACCTTCTAGCCCAAATCTGTCCAGAATTTCAGGGTGAGATGCAGGTGCCAATTCTCTCTCTTCCATCACCTTTGCGCCAATAGCCTCCAGCTCATCTGTTTGCAGTGGAATTTCAGTAGCCTTTTTCGGGGCAGTTTCGGCATATTATGACGGGTCGGTTTCTTCGATCTTTTCATCGCTACCCTTGTTCGAGTTATCATGTGCTGAATGAGGTTTTGACTTGTTTGTATTCATTGCTGGTGAGGGCACCAACGCTGCAGGTTCGTTGATGAGTGAATTTTCTTGAGGTACTGAACCTATTTTATTCAAAAACTCTTCGTCCCCACACTGTCGGGATGCCTCTCTGGAAACTGAATATCCAGAGCCCAAAACAGATTCAACAGGACTTCTAGTGGCTCGCTTTGGGCTTCGTCTGTTGTGAGAGTCCCTGCGCTGTCTCTTGGAGTGCGAGCGAGAGGTATATCTGCTATGGCTATGTTTACGTCTCTCCCGTCGGCTACGTCTGTCTCCTTGTGAAGAAGATCTAGATCTCGAGCTGTACTGTCTACGATCTATGCGGAGAAAAACAACAAAAAGAACACCCTGTACTTACACTTTCACAGATATGTCAGTTGCCTCTCTGTTCTTTCTCTCTCCTTTTTTTCCGTTAGTTGGACTAAGGAAAAAAAATTGATGAATTTTTTTATTGGATTTCACCACCCAGTTGGATCAGGTATGAATCACTTTAATGATTTCACTGATTGGTTGGACCAAACGTGAATCTGATTTTTATTTCAATCTATTAGTTGGACTAACAGAGAAATTCAGTGCAAGCCACGTGTCGTTGAATTAACCTCCAATTCACTGCTATCGATAATCCACCTTTACGAGAGTCTTTTCTCAGCAATTTTTCAATCTGCTTCTCCAAATGATGTAATTTCCGTTTCCATTCTCCATTTTCCTTTTCTTCAGAAGAATATCGATGTTTTCCCATGGTTTTTTTGTAATTATTGCACGGGCAATATGTGACGTTATCGGCACAATAACGAAGAATGAGGAACGCACGGTGCGCAGCGCGGGCTTGGTGATTCAGGGTTGTCTATCGGCAAAAAAGACAAAAAAAATCCTTAACTCTGAATATTGTTGTGGCGACATCGGCAAAGCGATGGGGTTACTACTATTTGATCTCGAAGGAAGAGGCGCGAATACAATTGATAATTTATTTTGCATATGATGCTTTATTAAGAGTTTGTCATTCCGAATAATGGACATTTCTTTCGAAGAAACTTATTAGCTAACATCAGCATAATATTTCTACCTTATTTATATGTTAATGATATGATAAATTATATATTGACTCTTCTCTTTTAATTTTTAATAAACTCTCAATAACTAACATTAATGAATGGGAATTTTATTTTATGTAGTAATGAAAATGTAGAATATTCGGAAGTATTGGATGGGTTTCTAATGATTGGAACACGCGGTAATCAGTAAGAAATTCATAATTTATTCACACCAAGGTGTCGATGCGTACACTTTGAGAGCTAAGGCTAATCTGCCTCGCGACAATGGTAGACAACGAGATCAGCCGATCAGGAATGTCGAAATAATAATAAATTGTCACGCGGTGACGTATAGACAGGTATTTGGTCGGTTGCTAAGCCGGCCGAATACGATGTATGACATTTCTCCATGACGGAGTTAATAATAATGTAAGTAGCTTCGCTACAATACTCCCCTTCTGTGTCGAGAAAAAAAATTTTATTGACTAAACCTGACGCGTTTTCGTGGTGGTTGTGGAGGTGAGTCCGTAGATGATCTGGCGTTACTCGATGGAGTCCAAGATGACGATGTGCGTCGAGACGGTCCAGGTTGTGGTGATGTGTCTGGTGTAGTACCAGGTGTCGATTGTTGAGACGGTAATATCGTGTCATCAGAACCGCTGTCGTCATCAGGCAAGTCAGCATGAGCTGCTTCGTCCTCGGCGATTGAAAATCCTGGCTTCAGACGGTCAATGGATACCACCGTTTCTTGGCCGTTAATCATGACGACAAAATGTTTCTCGTGCCGGGATATGACGCGATGCGGTCCTTCGTACGGTGGCGTAAATGCGTGATGAGCAGCATCTAGACGAACAAAAACGTGCGAACATGAGGCGAGTTCTTTAGACATAAATACCTTACGTTGGCCGTGTCGTGTGCCGGGAACTGGAGCGAGCTCAGCGAAATGGTTTCTGAGTCTGTCGGAGCAGGAGCTAGAAATTCCCCTGGTAATCGAAGTGGCTCTCCAAATACGATATCGGCAGGAGTGGCGTTAAGATCATCTTTCCACGCTGAACGAATTCCGAAAAGCACGGTGGGAAGGGTATCTACCCAATGAGGACTCTCGTGGCACCGTATTGCTGCTTTGATTTGGCGATGTAGACGTTCCACCATGCCGTTAGCTTGTGGATAGAATGCTGTTGGGCGAATATGTTTGCTGCCTGTACGTCGAGCAAGAGCGTTAAAGAGTTGGCTCTCGAATTGTGTCCCTTGATCTGTCGTGATCCGGAGCGGAACACCATAACGACAAATCCAATTTGCGGATAGCACGCCGACAACAGTCTCAGCAGTAATGTCGGAAATCGGAAATGCTTCCGGGGAACGTGAAAATCTGTCGATTATTGTCAGGCAGTGACGGTAACCTCTGGACGGTACGTATGGTCCAATGATGTCAACATGAATGTGCTCGAAACGTCTTGTTCTTCCCCCGGGAAAATCTTGAATCGGCGATGCCACGTGTCGGGAAATTTTATTTTTCTGGCATGCGAGACATGCGCGAGCCCAAAGACGACAGTTTTTCCTTAAGCTCGGCCAGACGAAACGTTGAGAGACCAGCTGGGTTGATGGGTTGGCCCCTGGATGACTGACGCTATGCAGAGTATCAAAAACTCTCTTACGTAGCGGTGGTGGTACGTAGGGACGGATCAGCTGATCGTTGACGTCACAGTAAATTGGAATCGGGCTTTCTGGCATGTTGATAGGTCGTAGTTGAAGGACGCCGTTCGGATCTTGCAGACGTCCTTGGAGTTCGGCATCTGCTGCTTGTGCCTGTGCTAGTTCGGCTGTCGAGATTGCTGTCGATATGGCCTCGATTCTCGACAAGGCATCGGCAACGACGTTATCTTTACCTGCGACATGCTGAATATCAGTTGAGAACTGACCGATAAAGTCGAGACGATGAAACTGCCAGGGATTTGCTCTCTCTGGATTCTGCTGGAAGACGTGCAGCAGTGGTTTGTGATCGGTATAGATGCTCATGTGACGGCCTTCAAATATGTGCCTGAACTTACGGACTGCTTCATAAATTGCGTGGAGTTCCCTGTCGTATGGGCATCGGTTCCTCAGGGAGGGCTGAAGCTTCTTACTGAAGAAGGCGAGCGGCTCCCAGACGGTACCTCTGCGCTGTTGGAGAACGGCACCGATAGCAAATTCGGACGCGTCGGTAAAAACTGCCCACGGTAGTGACGTATCTGGGTACACGAGCAGCGTTGCATCTTGCAGTTGTTTTTTAGCGGTATTGAAAGCCATTTCTCCTTCTGTAGTCCACGGAACTGGTTGAGAACCTTTTACGTTAGAACCTTGAAGAAATTCGTGAAGGGGTGCCTGTGTTATTGCAGCACCTTTAACAAATTTCCGATAGAAGTAAATCATGCCGAGAAATTCACGTAATTTCTTAATTTTCTCCGGCCATGGAAAGTTGACGATAGCTTCGACTTTTTCAGGGAGCGGACGAATTCCTTTTGCCGTTACACGATAACCGAGAAAATCGATTTCTGATTCTCCGAAATGGCATTTGGCGGTATTGATGACCACTCCATACTCTTCGAGGCGCTGGAATAGGAGACGAAGGTGTGTTCTGTGTTCTTCGGGGTCCTGGGAAGCAACTAAGATGTCGTCGATATAAGGAAAAATGAAATCTAGATCTCGTGTTACTTCATCAATAAATCGCTGAAATGTCTGCGCGGCATTTCGAAGTCCAAACGTCATGAATGGGAACTCGAATAAACCGAAAGGCGTAATTATTGCTGTTTTGCAGATATCATTTGATGCGACGGGAATTTGATTGAAAGCTCGAACGAGATCGACGGTCGAAAATATGGTTTTGCCTGCGAGATTGGCGGTAAAATCTTCTAGTACGCGAACTGGATACCGATCAGGTATCGTACGCGCGTTAAGTCCACGATAATCTCCACAGGGTCGCCAATCGCCAGATTTCTTGGGCACCAGGTGTAGCGGTGAAGACCAGGGGCTCTTTGAACGACGAGCGATACCTAGCTTCACCATTTTCTGAAATTCCTGTTGTGCAATCATTAATTTGTCTGGAACGAGACGACGAGCTTTACTCGATACAGGAGGTCCGGGCGATGTTGCGATATGATGGACCGTTGTGTGTTTTGTCAATTGAAAATTTCCATCCGGTTTAGTTATTGACGGAAATTCGGCAAGTAGATCTGTCCAAGACGATTCGTTCGGCCGGTAAACTTTAATTGTTGAAACGATGTTCGATAATGACGCTATACATCGCGTCGATAAACCAGTTGCTGGATCTAATAGACAATTGTTCTTTAAATCAGGTAAAAGTCCGAAATGCGCGAGAAAATCTGCGCCGATAATTGGTTTTTCGACATCCGCAATAGTGAAACGCCAGGAAAAATCCCTTCTGAGGCCGAAATTGAGCGAGAGAACAGTACAGCCGTATGTGTGTATCCGTGTGCCATTTGCTGCATACAGCATGTACTCGGTTGCCTTATTTTTGCCAGGAAATAGCGTTCGTGGGTATACGCACAAATCCGCGCCGGTGTCGATCACGTATTTAACTTTTGTAGTAATTTCGGACACGAATAGGCGGTGTGAGCGGAAGATAGGATCGTTTACCGCCGCTAACGACCCGACGGTTCGTTTCCCGTCGACACTGAACACGGAGGCCTGCATCGGTTGGCTTGATCACCAAATTTGAAATGATACCAGCATTTTTCGTATCGTTGAGTGGCTGACCTTGAGCGAGGTCGAGACTTGGAACGCGGGTGAGAGCGAGAACGTTCATTTTTTATTGCATTCGCTAGTTCAGTAATGCAAACTTCGAGTCGTGAAAATCTCTGTTCCAGGGCGGCAACAGCTGGATCAGCGCCTTGAGAAATAGCGTTAATCTTTGGTGAGGATGATATTTCCATCAATTTGTCGGCCAACGTCGCCAGTTTGTCCAGTGTAGAATCCGCTTGCGTTGCTAAAATTGACTGAGTATTTGCTGGCAAGCGTGATAGCCATTTTGTTTTTAGGATGTTTTCTGGAACATTATCTACAAGTGATTTTAAATGTCTTAAAAATTGAGAAGGCTTACGATCACCGAGAACCTCTTTGTCCAGGAGTTGATGTAATCTGACTTCTTGTGAAGCAGTGAGTCTCTCCACGAGGGCCTCCTTTAATGCCTTATATGGAGTCTGAGCTGGTGGGTGCAGTATGATATCCTGAACCTCGGCTGCAGCATTCGTATCGAGGTGAACGGCAGCCATGTGGCAATTGTCGAGTTCATTTTGGATACCTGCGAGATGAAATTGCCCATCGAGTTGAGCAAACCAAAGCTCAGGGCGCTCGGTAGAAAATGGTGCGGGTCGCACCACGAGGCGTCTGAATGCCTGGGTTGTGTCGGCTTCTTCACTCATTTTCGGTATAATTCACTTGGAAAGGGAATTGAATTGTCTAAATTGTGCACTAATCACGGCAAAAATTGTTCGTGATGATTTTCACAGCACAGCACAACGTCTTTGGGTGCTCGGCAATGCACCAAGATGCACTAATATTCACACTCGATAACAAGAGCGCGTGGTTACATCGGACTACCGAGCGCGTGTCGAAAATCCAACGGTTAATCTCGAATAATCCACGAAAATTACGGGACCGAAAATTACTTTACTTTAACGATACTTGTTTCACTTTTCAAAAACACGTAAGAACGGTAATTTTATCGATCACGTCGGGGTCACCAATTGTTGAATATTCGGAAGTATTGGATGGGTTTCTAATGATTGGAACACGCGGTAATCAGTAAGAAATTAATAATATTTATTCACACCAAGGTGTCGATGCGTACACTTTGAGAGCTAAGGCTAATCTGCCTCGCGACAATGGTAGACAACGAGATCAGCCGATCAGGAATGTCGAAATAATAATAAATTGCCACGAGGTGACGTATAGACAGGTATTTGGTCGGTTGCTAAGCCGGCCGAATACGATGTATGAGATTTCTCCATGACGGAGTTAATAATAATGTAAGTAGCTTCGCTACAGAAAATAATGAACCTATCTGACACTGCTTAATAAATATCAGTCGTATTTGTTTTAAACATTTTTAAGGGGTTTAATACTTTTCATCTTATTCATTTATTAAAGATTTTGTAAACTGAATCTTGACCCTTCCGTCTTAACTTATCAACTAAACAGTTTGCAACTGGTTCTTATTCCGGGCAATAAACTGTCTTTCTAACTGAACCTATCAGCCAATGTTTTCACACCAATCAATAAAATATCGAGCAGAAACCACAGTTCTATGAAAACCTTACCCTTAAATATTCTATTTTTATTATGTTCCAACCTTTTTCATTCCATGAAGATCTGAGAAACGATGATAGACGTTATTCTTAATAATTAATAAGCTCTCAGTAACTAATACTCACATATAATACCACAAGTGGTTCAAAATTATCGAATATTTCCCGATAGATTCGTTGCAAACAAATGAAGGAGTCAAGTTTTTCAGGCTAAAAAATCACGAGTGCGAAGCACGAGTGATTTTTCCTGAAAAACGTGACGACTTCATTTGTATGCAGGGAACCTAAAGGGAAATATTCTATAATTTTGAAGCTCGAGTGGTATTCAGGGGATTATTTTTCCTATCCAAATTTCGGCCAAGAGAATTGTGCCATGACATGAAAAGAGGTTTATTTGGTTAGGTGTCGTTTGTTTATCAAAATTATCAAAAAATTATCGCATATAATACCACAAGAGCTCCGAAATTATCGGATATTTCCCAATAGGTTCGTTGCAAACAAATGAACGTGTCAAGTTTTCCAGTTTAAAAATCACGAGCGCGAAGCGCGAGTGATTTTTCTGGAAAACTTGACAAGCTTATTTGTTTGTAGGGAACCTTGAGGGAAATATCAGATAATTTCGAAGTTCGAGTGGTATTCGGGGGATTATTTTTTTCATCCAAATGTTGGCCGATAGAATTGCACCATGAGACATAATTTTCAACGAATTGCCATTTAATCTGTCAGATACAATTGAGGGTTACTTCAACATTTGTTTTTTTTTATATATATCAACATGCAAAATTTCCAGTGAAATTTCCAAGAATTTCCGCTGAAATACCGTGTTGACTATATAAAATAACGTCGAATGGTGCAATCCTATTGGCCAAGATTTGGATGGGAAAAATAATCGCTGATATTCGAGGTAGGCTATACAAAATATCAACAAATGGTGTAATTCTATTGGCTGAAATTTGGGTGGGAAAAATAATCGCATATAATACCACAAGAGCTCCGAAATTATCGGATATTTCCCGATAGGTTCGTTGTAAACAAATGAACGTGTCAAGTTTTCCAGTTTAATGATTTTTGTGGAAAACTTGACGAGCTTATTTGTTTGTAGGGAACCTTGAGGGAAATATCAGATAATTTCGAAGTTCGAGTGGTATTCGGGGGATTATTTTTTCCATCCAAATGTTGGCCAATAGAATTGCACCATGAGACATAATTTTCAACGAATTGCCATCCAATCTGTCAGATGCGATTGAGGGTTACTTCATCATTTGTTTTTTTTTATATAGGCACCATGCAAAATTTCCAAGAATTTCCGCTGAAATACCGTGTTGGCTATACAAAATAACGTCGAATGGTGCAATCCTATTGGCTGAAATTTGGATTGGAAAAATAATCATGAATAGAAATTTTCCTTTTTTCAATGTTGAGTAATAAAAAATAACTATCCAACAAAAACCAATTATTTAGTATTTTCATATCTCCACAAGAGCTTTGCTCAATACATATCAGTCATATTTTATAGGTTTATGGTTAAGAATGCTTAATATCCTTTGAAATAAAATCTTGGGAATCTTTTTTATAATCTTATTTGTGATTATTTTTTTCATCCCAATTTCAACCAATCAAATGGTGGCATTTCCCGTTACGTGGTACAAGTAAGAGAGTTTTAATTCGGATATTTTTCGGATATTTCCCTGTTTGTTGCTAAGCAATGAAAATATCCGATAAACAATTTGTACGCGTTTCAAACCCCAAAACTGTCATTACAAAAAATCAAGTTCAAAGACTTTACCTCGACATAAGCAGATTTGGACGGGAATCCTTGGAGATTATTGATCAAAAAATTAAAAAAAATGTTCCTAATAATACAGTGAAGACAAAAGCCACAATTTGGAAATAATTCTCTGCATTTTGAGAAGACAAAAAATATACGCTGGAGAAGCCACGACTACGAGTGAACAACCATACTATATGACGTGAAATACCACACATTCAATTGTTTGCAATTGGAATGAAAAAAATAATCCAGCCAAATACCCCTCGACCTTCAAAATTAATCGGATATTTCCCTCCAGTTTCCCTGCGTAGCACCGATCGGGATAAGATTCGCAGAAAAACCCTCGCGCTTCGCGCTCGGGTTTTTTAACCTGCGAACCTTATCCCTCTCGTTGCTACGCAACGAAACTCTCGGGAGATATCCGATAATGTTGAAGGTCTTGGGGTATTACTACTGAGAAAAGCCCTTTAGGCTTCCGTTTCTGCAAGGCTACGGAGTAAAGCTTCCTTTTTTCTCTCTCTGGCTCGTCTTTCGCGATCATTAGCTCCTTGTAGGAATGCTCCTACGCAGCTTGAGACTTTGACATCATCAGGAGTTTGATCGTGAAAATTGTATTTGACTTTCAAATAATCTGCAATCGAATCGATTTTGAACAAATGGTTGCAATTTTCATGATAATCAATAACAAAAATTAAAAAGAATTGTAATTTCACTCTTAATTTGATTTGCAAAGCTCATACTTTTTTAAAATAATAATTTGAACGAAAAGTCTTTTTTGTTCTTGGACGTTAGAATCTGATGGCATCTGCGATAACTACATAGCTAACAAAAATATGATTGCCTAATTTCTATTATTCGTTGAATTTATAAAACTATTTTTTTCAAAGACGTACTAAGTAATATTAACAGAAATCAATAATATTCATTCGTTCGTTGCCAATTTTCATTTACTGGGAAACGGAAAAAAATATAATATAAGTATAACAAATCTATCATTAGGATTAATCACCTCACCTTTCAAACATTTGTACGTGAATCTGGCACTGAAATTTCGCTTGGGCCCATGGATGGTCTTTCCCCCCACACCACTGTAATGAATTTGTACGGCTTTCATGATCAGAGCTTCTAGAATAATAGTTCCCAGATAGCCAAATCCGACTTGCTGCCTTGTCACTGTCGACAAAAATTGCTGACCCACTGTCCTGGCACTGTCGACAGTGGCAAAGTAGAAAGATCGACAGTACATCGACAGTAGTTAGCGGATTAATGTCGAGGGTCGTTTTTTTATGGGGCCCCATTAGACCTCTCTTACGAGCCAGGCTCGATGACTCAGAAGGGGTGGTAGACCCTTTTTTGAGAGATCCACGGTAGATGACACTACCGTGAATTTCGATGGACCAGTAGATGGCAGTAGGTTTATTCGATTTTCCTCGTTTGAAGTAATCCGGAAAAGAGATAGCGAGCAGGAGAAATAAAATTCAATCCTAAAGATTTTTGTTTTGTACTTAGTAATAATTTAATCGAAAATTTGATCGTCCGTAAGTTGGTTTATATGGTGGTCTTATTTTATTTTCGAGAGTTTCTATGAGAATTAGTTCCCCTTCTTGTCAAGGCAAATTATTTTTGATTTAGTCTTGAAAGTTTAAACAAAAATCTCAAAAATTCATGCCAAGAAATTTCTATCGGAATAATCCTAACAGGATGAATTTCGCATAAAAACAAAAATCTATCGTTTTCCCTAAGAAATTATTTCACTCGCCCATTTCCATTTAAAAATAGCTCATCAAATCTGTGAATTTTTTTTTAGAGTATCCGTGAAAATAAATTGAATTATTCGATAGAAGTCGTACAGGAATGTAGGGGAATCCCCTAGCGGATGAGCTCGGGTTTTCTCTAAATGTGCTCCATAAAGGCGCACAACATTAATAACAATTCGTAAGTTACGAATAGTATTAATATCATTATTGATTTTAATATTTTTGCAATGAGATAATGAGTGATATTCGATTATGTGTGTCTCTTTTGACATTGCATGTGCATAAATTCAAATGGTATATACAAATTTCGTATTCCAGCGTAATAATCTTATCAAGTATGACACTAAAGCTAACAGTTAAGAGCGAAACGTGGTCCATTGTATTAACTTTGTAATTAACTATATCGAAAATTGTCGCACCATCCGTGTCCATATCGAAAAATCTCGAACGATGTCTCACACCCATGATTCAGTGTCTCATTGGTATCTGCGCTGCGGCGCAGTGTAAGACTAGTACATGTAAGAAAGAAATTATGCAACAATTGATTCTGAGCAGTTTGAAAAAAGAATTATCGAAATTGGTGACTTCTAAAGAAAAGTCAACGTCTAATCCCATTTTTTTATCTCTCCGACTGGTCTGCTAATGTATAGTTCCAGCCATAAGAAAATAGTCTTCGGGTTCACCCCCACGACCTCCCCACTCGTACTTGCTATATCTTTCAACATGGGAGTGGGGAGACTGCGGGTTGGAACCCGATACCATTTTCCTGCAGGAACTTTATAAGAGATCTAACTCCACTAGCCTGCGACATTGACAACGAGAATGAATTCATTCAGGTATATTTTGAATGATTGTATGTATATTTGCACAATTACTCTGACTTACCGGACTAATGATATGTGGTTATAACATGGTTGTTGCAATGAATATTCCAGGTGATGGACCGACAGGTGGAAAATTTTTATCTTCAGGTAGAGGCCAGTATGGTGTCCGATAGCATTGGAAAATAATGTCGCTCAAATCTACATAATGCAATTCCGGGTTGAGCTCTGAACATTTGAAACTCCCAAATTGGGTGGATTTGTGCGTAATCTCGTACCAAGAATGAATTTTTTGGAATTTTCGGACACTTAATATATATCAATTGTTGGGTCTCGCAAAAATGTTGAAAATAATTCGAACAGTAGCATCCTTCAGGAAACAGCAATTGTCACGCTGGTTAGTGCCGAGAGTGAAGTTTTCAGTTCTTATCAGCTTGTATTGTTCATATTCATCCCTACAATCGTTTTCAGCGTCGGGCATTGGAGTACCATTATGCGGTTGTGATGGTTGCACAGACCTCGTAGCGTGGATGGTTTTTTTGACATTGGCATTTTCATGAATTCTTCGGAAAATTTGCGCAAGAGGTTGGTTCGGTGTCCTCCACACCCCTCTTAGAAATTGCATATTATTTTCATATGGGAAGGCAGAAGATGAATCTAAAGGGCCGAATCTCTCCACATCGTCCACCATATGCAGATGACCATAAACGTTATACGTTACGAAGTTCTCTCCATATAATGGAGGCCAACCTTTTACCCAGACCTTCAGCAAATCCCGTGAAAAACATAAAGATTTAGGTTCAGGATCCTTAGACGCCAGGATAGGCAACGCGATAGGGTACATCAAATAATGATCAAATATATTTTTTTCATAGACACCGTAATTTATCACAGGCCCAATATATAAAATTAATTGGCGTAATTCTGTGGCTTTCATACGATGGTATTATGTAATATCAGTGGGTCGTCGTGAGAATTCCCGAGGTATATACTCACTTATAAGACGCATTCGCTTATTTCTTATATCGATGCGTGTATTGCCAAGCCTAACATAAGCCTCGAAGCGTCGATTGAAGGTGACTGTTGCCTTTATCTGGCGCTTGACTGATCCCGACAAAGACAAGTGCATCCATTCAAAAGGTAAGGTAAGGGTTGGTATCGGGCGATACCAACCCGATTCCTAGCTCTGTCAGAAAACATGCACCATGATGATGGCTTTCATCTATCATAGCAGCATAATCAGCATCTGTTGGTAGAGTTCCGTCCCTCTTACATTTCGAAGAATTGTTATGGGCAGTGTGCCCTACGTGATTCAGAAGAAAAGCTCTGGCTGGTGTATCAGCAATTATACATCCGATAAACAATTCAATGGTTTTGCAACCGACTTCTATTCCTCCTTCTTCTTTAATTTGTTTCCACTCGACAACGAAATCAGCAAAAAAATCTCGCGCAGAGGCCGGTTTTTCCGTTGCACGGTATATTCCAATCATAATAGGGCGTGGATTTTTCTATGTTCACAACTCGTATTTGGATAGGCCACATATTGATAGTAGTAGATAACTAATTTTTCATTGGGGGGATTACCTCCGGCCTCACTTGGCACCGGAGAACTCGTTGACGTTTCACCGCGTGTTTAAAAATTCATTCCTCGGGCCCAAATTGAGATTAAGGAATGAAACCACTGTTAGTCATTGAAAATTTAATGATCAATCGAGTGACGTTAGTTTCATTCTTTCATCTCTATTAGAGGGGGAGAAATGAATTTTTCAAGGCGGGGATTACCTCCGGCCTCACTTGGCACCGGAGAACTCGTTGGCGTTAGACCGCGTGTTTAAAAATTCACTTCACGGGCCCAAATTGAGATTAAGGAATGAAACCACTGTTAGTCATTGAAAAGTTAATGATTAATCGAGTGACGTTGGTTTCATCCCTTGATGTCAATTGGAGGGGGTGAAATGAAGTTTTGAATCATGGGGGGGGGGTGTGATTATTGTATATTCTCGTTTAACGCCGCCTAACTGAAGGGCGTCAGGCTGCATTTTTGAAAATTAATTCCTCCCCTCCTAATTGGGATTAAGAAACGAAACCATTGTCATTTATAATGACTTTAATGATCAATCGAATGGCGTTGGTTTCATCCCTTGATCTCAATTAGAGATGGCAGTATTGGGTTTTACATTAAGGGCGAATTTGCTGACTTAATCAGCGCTTGAACTGAAAAGCTTCCCTCAACGCCGTTCGGATAGTCAGCACAGCTCGCCCAGCCTTTCGATTCCCCCCACTTACATGACCCTTATGGAAAAATTATTGTTATGAGCGGATGAATAACTAATATTTGGTATTTTATGATAATGTACTCGGAAGGAACGGCTCACAATAGGCAAGAAAATAATGCGACTGCCCCCCTGCCGTTGGAACTCATCAAGTTTCTCTCTAAGCCATCGGCACCCCAACCCCGGGAGTGAGATCAGGTACGGCAACAGTGAGGCACGTTTCAGAAGACAAGGCCAATCGACTCGCATAGGCAAGACAAGGACAATAGAGTGCACCGGAGTGGACTGGAATATTAAGCAGGAACAAAACGCCTTATGTTCGAAACACTATCGTGTGTAGTTTTCAATAACTTTTTTTTCAGATCAGAATCACGATATTGGCCCCACCGTGGATTATTTCTCCTTGAAAACTCTCTTCACAGGCTTTATTTTACTTTTCTCCCTTAAAAATTTTGTCAAAGCACATGTAAGTTTTATGGCTGATTAATCGCTTTGGAACTGCTCTTCTGTGATAGGAAATAGAAGGTGCGACCGAAAGGTTACATTGTAAGTGAGTTTTGCCAAAGTGACAAGAAATCGCACGAAGAACGGAATGCAAAACGCACGTAAGGAGGCACATTTTACAGAAAAGGTCTAGGCTGTAGCCTCACAGGTAGCATGCACCTGCCTACCCCCAGTTTCATTTACTAATGAAGGGAGGAAATTTTCATCCGAACTATCTACTTTGCAACTGCACAGGTAACATCGTATACTTGTCAACCCTCAGTGCTATTCACTGCAGCCTTCCAATGTCATTCCAAACTCGCAGGGAATTCACTAGTAAGTGAGGACCTTTTATTTGTCAGGTAGGCCTGGACTCACTATGCCAAAATATAGTGAATGAAAGATTGTTGGCATACAAAATCCATGAACCAAACCGATAGACCATTATTTCGTTCAATTTTATGTGGATCATGTTTATGATTGCTTCGGGCATCCCTTCGGGAATGGGACACTTTTTGAACGTCAACGATGAACGGAACATCGACAGTGAGAAAACCCCCTGCGAAACATGGAGATTACATTGATCTTCCAACGACATCATGAGAGGAAGAAGTGACGACATCAAGAGTAGCACCAGAAGCCTATAACCCTCTGGCCGAATTGAGGGCAGAATCATTAGCGAAAGCGGTGGAGCAACCCTTCGATCCCATCTGGCGGAGGCCACTGTCCCCTGCCCTTCCATCAGCGAGCAGCACCACCGGAACTTCGCTAACGCTTCTTCAAGGTAGTGCATCAACTTCATCACCTTCAACAGAAGTCAACATCAGAAATAGCCCAGTTGCCATACCTGTGAACAATATGGCCCCAGGGACAGGATCGATTTCTGTTGCGTTCCCACAGTTGCATTATCACCCGTTTATGCAAGAAGTCGTACCGCAACGGCAGCCTCAGTGTTGTACTGGGGACATATCTCACGACGATCTGGTGGAACGCGTTGATGCAAAATTAAAAATTGCTGTTAGAGATGAGTTCCGAAGGGAGAGGCATTATAGCCAGAAGCAAATCCAAAAACCCCGGATAAAGGCCATGGATAAGATCACCCCAGCAATGGAGGACCACTTTGTTCAATGGGTGTTGTTTAACTGCGGGAAAAATCAAATCCCAAGGAGACTAGCATCATCGCTATTCGAAATAACAATAGCTTCGAAGGAATTAATCATGGAGCTCACAATAACCAAAGAAATGGCAGGCAAACACAATTTGAAGGACAATAAATATTGTGAACTGTTAATCGCAGTGCTGAGACTAGCTCAGGAGAACTTAGCAGGCTTGTCTCCGGCTGCTCTTCGCCACATTTTGACGGAAGGACTGAAAATTCGGGAAAATAGTAAAGAGTGGAAAAATCGCTGAACACCCATATAAATCAATCGGCTCTTTTCAGAGCCACACAAAAGTTCTAACGTATGAATTCTTTATTTTCCATGCTGACAGCTGACTTTCTTTTAAACAGCATCAATTGTATAGCAATAAAAAAAAATTATTATATATTATAGCCGACACTTCGCATAAGTGCTAAGGCGCTGCCCGTTTTGGCCCCACCCCGGATAATTTATCTGTCATAGCTGAAGAAAAAAATTATGAAACAAAAAATTTGTATGTTTACATGACAAACAATTATTGTTGCAAACTTTTTTCCCCAATCTGCAACCGTTTCCGTGATATGATCGTTCGAACTATTCCATTGCTCTCATAAATAAATAGACTCAACTACAAGGTAGAAAAACCGACTTCAAATTTGGATGAAGCACCAGCTAAAACGTAAATTTAAACGATGAAATTTCTTTTTTCTGTTTTCTTTGTAGTACATACTAACAAAGGGCTTGCGTATTGACTACTATCTATATTCCCAATCGAAAAAGTGGCTTAAAACAACTTTTTGGTGGGAGCAAATGTTTGTGAATTTTTTCATACTTTCAGATTAATATAAAAAAATCCAGAAAAAATCGGGGTCCGTTTTTCATTTAGCAAAATTATTACAAAAGTTATGAAACAGGGCTGCTAAATGAGTTAGATGAATAGAAAAAGAACAACAGGATGACGAGGGAAGAACAATGGATGAGGAATCATTGGAAAAATCGCCAATACCCCTGCGTCCATCCGTTTACTCAGGCAGCCCGCCTGCAACTAACGCTCTGGTGTATCGACCGCCGGCGATCAGAACGTGGAAATTCGAAAAATTGACCCTACGCCATCTACTGGAAGGTTTTCAGAGCAAAAGGTCATAAAGCAATAGCAGTAAAAGGCTTATGAGTGGCCTAAGGATGGACCCTTTGACAACGATACTTTTTTTTTATTCTCAGTATAATCTCCCAACGACAGCGCTGGCTATCTGGGTTACCGCTCTCGATAAGTAGCTATGATAGACTGGGGTGAATTTTCGAATTTCCGAGGTCAGCTCGTGGGTCTACTGACCCGAGGTGTCGCTGTTGACCTTTTAGTTCGGACTGGATGGCTAAACTACCAATTGGCGTTAATTTTCTACGTTTCAAACAGACCTTTCTTGTTGTAAATTAAATTTACAATAATAAAGATCACCTGACAAAATACTGTAGGCCTACTGCATCATGAGATAATTAACATATAAACAATTATCTCCGGAATGCCAAGGGGGATGCCCGCGGTTTTCAGAATCTTGTATGTTAATAAATAATACTAATGTAAATAATAATCGCTTTTTAAACACCCCAGCACCCCCCCCCCCGCGAAAGGATTGTCTTGAAGTATCTTTCCCCCTCTCTCTCTCTCACTCACTAGCGGATTGGAACGTCCGCCCGAGGAGAAGGGGAAGCACGCACACTGCTTACCCGCGGCACACGGACGGAGAGCCACGCAATGCTCGCGCCTCATTGGCCGTTCCTTTCACCCCCATATCTCTGCAGGGGTGCGTCCGAGCGAAAAGTGCGAAAGGACTTTTCTGCTCAGAATCACCCCCAAAACATGCCGGTTTGCCATCCGCCGCAACCTGCAAGCCACCCTGTATTTCTTATTATTATTCACGGTATCCTCCCAAAAACCATCTAGACGCAGACCTGATTTTGTTCTGTGCTCACGAGTTCGTCCGGCATGTATTATTCGATAATTCTCGCAATGTTCACACCACAGGAGCCATTCAATACGAATTTCGACTGCGCTTTCCCTAACCGATATCCTCCCTGAGGTATTGTTATGCCCCAAAATGCCATAACATTTCAGTTTCATAGTCCGGAGAATACGCGGACACGAAAGTGGCACGTATTATTCGGAATGCGAAACATATGAAGAAACCAAAATAAAAGACAATGTATATATGTGGATAAATCCACGTATATTCAACTTATGTGGATAACTAGGGCGCAGCGTCAGCGCTTTACGCCTCGAACTGGCCTCCAGCACGTCACCGTGCAATGTAATACGAATCCACGAGACAATAAATACTCAAGGACTCGTATTCTCTGGGCCAGTGATCCGAATACGATTCATTAAGAGTTACCTCTTTTGTATTTATACTCGCCTGACACTTTCTGTGTCAGAGCCAGTCTTTAATTATTAATAATCTGGGAAAATAACCAATAAAGGTAGTTGATTAATTAGAGATATTTGTTCCTATTCTCTATCCGTGTGTGTCAATCCCGAACCCCGAACCCAAATTGTAACATCAAGTCTGCAATAATGAATAATTTCTGTACGAAAATCAAATTCATAATTTTCTTCGACACGCTCATTATACCACGATAAGAATTTTTCACGATCTTGTACACCCATAGTGTCAGCACCGTAATATTTTCTATCAGGTATAGGCCCTATATTCCCCAATCCAAAAGCTTTCGGTAAACTTGCAAGAGCCATGTGAAAATAATTTAAACTATCTATAAATTTATTATCCCCAAAATCCATCAAGATAATGTTTGTTCCGTTAATTATTGCTTTAATTTCACTGTTTATGCGCTTCATGACGTCTCTCAAAACGAATTGTGAATCATAGCTTTTCGCGTTATGTGCAATACAAACTACTTTTTTATATGTCTTACCCATCGACGTGATGTAATCAACAAATTCTCGCACAGGATCGTCACCATCGAAAATATTTTCTCGATGTTTACAAACGCCACACGGATTTCCGTGATTATCGTTGGCGTTCACAATGTCATCGTCGTTCATATCTGCACAGCGGTCACACACAGTTTGTGCAACGCAAAGATTAGGAACGTGTATGTTGACGTCAGTAGTTCCTAGCAGCAGCTCATCCTGTCTGGTTTCGAAGTCGTAGAAAACAAACGCCACGCGTTTCAAAGTCAATTTTTTCTTGCTCTTTAAGGTAGGCATATAGCAGAGATGAGAAATATCTTCGTCCTTTTGACATACATTGCAATAATATTTATGACACACATGATTCTGAGTTTTGCGATGATCAATTTTCGTATTACATTGTCTACACAATTTTATGTGGTCACAGAAGGGTGGGATTATTTCCGCTGAAAGATCTTGGCTTCTTATGTTGTTCGAATCACAATTGGCCGTGAAACTCTCGATTACAATCGTCACACACTATTTTATCAAGAATCGTAGAGTCGCACGGAGGATTCTTCAAACACCTATCACAAGTCTTATCACAAACATGTCCTTGCATAGCGTAAGGTTTGTTACAATACTCACATATAATACCACAAGTGGTTCAAAATTATCGAATATTTCCCGATAGATTCGTTGCAAACAAATGAAGGAGTCAAGTTTTTCAGGCTAAAAAATCACGAGTGCGAAGCACGAGTGATTTTTCCTGAAAAACTTGACGACTTCATTTGTATGCAGGGAACCTAGAGGGAAATATTCTATAATTTTGAAGCTCGAGTGGTATTCAGGGGATTATTTTTCCTATCCAAATTTCGGCCAAGAGAATTGTGCCATGACATGAAAAGAGGTTTATTTGGTTAAGTGTCGTTTGTTTACCAAAATATTCAAAAAATTATCGCTGATATTCGAGGTAGGCTATACAAAATATCAACAAATGGTGCAATTCTATTGGCTGAAATTTGGGTGGGAAAAATAATCGCAATAATACTTCACGCCAAAGAATGAAGTTAAATTTTGGATTGGTTCATAGTGATTATTTTCTGGATAATACACAATCGGTAAGGTATATCGGACGGGCATCTTTCTGCTAATCAATTCAGATGTACCATCGTAGAGTACAGGGTGATCTTTTCCGGTTCTCATGAGGGAATAAAACTTGATAAGGCATCCTTCTCCAGCCAAGTATCGCTGATATTGAGCAACTTCCTGTAGACCACAGCCCTCATGAGGACCAATGACTCTTGCCGTTTGAGTTAGTCTTTTGGACCCCTCACGTTGCATTCTTCCCTTGTCTTGCCATACCTCGTGTATCTTGCCCTTATCCGCTCTGGTTTTCAATTTTTTGGCATGTGCTTTGGCCACAACAAGTGATCGGGCTAGACACAAGCCATCTTCATTCGAAATGTGAAGAATACATTTTCTACTAAGCCCTCTTTTCATGTCGTTTCCAAGAAAACCTTGACCTACCGGCGCTTCAGCCACGTGAAGGTTGATCTAAAACGTATCGGCACATCCGAAACCGTTTGCGCTAACCGCGATCGAGCTCACAAGATTCCATAAATCTTGAAACTCATATCCTTTGATCGCACATGGACTTATCCAGGCATTGTCTCTTTGCATATTTGCAAAATTGAATGTAAGGCACATTCGATTCATATCGTGTCCTCCAGCCTCAATAATTTCATTATAGACGTCGCGAAAAGCTTCCTCAATCTAGTCGGCAGAGTCACGACCTTCCGGTAAAGGGTTGATTGCAAACTCCATCACATGTGTGTCGAGTTTGAAACGTGGAAGTCTCTGGCGTGCTTCTCGTATTGTCCTTAAAGCCGACGATAGATTTTAAATCTCTTCTTCGCAGCCATTTTGTTGATCTGAAATTGGGTTTAGTGTTTTTCAGTTAAAATAAATATGTCTAAAATTTGTTTCTCGTTATTTAGAGCGGTATAAAACTAGACTTACCATTGTGTTGATATAGTAAATCTAGATTAAACTCTTCAACAGCTGCCAAAGCTTGAGGATCACTCATCACATTTTCACCACCACCACATTGAATATCAAAAAGCTCAGAATAGAAACTTTCGAATACATGTCTATCAAAATGAGTTCCAATGGCAAAATCACCGTATAACTCAAGATCAAAATTATCTATTCAATCAAAATCACCCGCTGCAGGTGCACTATTTCCTTCGGAAAGACCACTGGGCCCGGCGAAATTGGTGCTTCTCGTGTCGCATTTAATTACTCCCCCGTTAACCCGCCTCCCATTCTCCACCGGTTTTTTTTGAAGCTCTCGCCGGAACACTACTATTTTTTAAATCCCCAATATTATGTAAAACCCCCATACAAGTATAATTTCTGAATAAATGATTTATAGACGTCAATAAATTATGTATTATATAATTATTTCATTTTCCCCCCATGTACCCACTTTCCACCCACCCCCCTTTTGAACCACGTGGCCCTAACCACCCAGTTTCCATCCACCCCCTTTTGGACCACGTGACCCTTACCACCCACTTCCTGTAGAACAAACAACATTTTAGTGGGGACCCTCACCCCAAGGGCCCTCCCAGAGCGTCGACGTCCTTTTCAAAGGACAAAGGGAAAACCTGTTCGGACACGTCTGGAAAAAAAGGGGGAAATTCTTGGAATAAATTCGCCAATCGTGCCCCCTTACTACTATCAAATAATGCAATAATACAATGAACTGAGAAATTCAGAATTTTTTGAACTATGAAACATTTTGTATCAGTGATGAAAGCCTAGCGAAAGAAGTGGAGGAATGTTGAGAGGGAGGAAAATGCAACTGTACAAATACTAATTTCCTTAAATTTATATTACTATTAAACGTTAAAAGCAAAAACTAAATTCTCAGTGCATAAATATCGGTGTGTGAATACATAGAATTGATGAAAGCGAAAAACTCAGTCATACTTAAGAGAACCGCCGAAACCTTGTGAGTCATACCGTGAACCCCGTACATAAAAATGGCAGTTCTCGCTTGACGCTAATCGAGAAAGAAACATGCATCGAATAATTTATTGTGATTCTATTGTTATAAGATTTCGGAAGTGGCAAAAAGCATATTATTAGAATATTGTTAAATTCAATTTTGTTGTGAAGTAGTTATTGAGCTTGTATTCATGGTGGAAGAATGAAAAATTGTTGAAATCACAGGATATAGCCTAAACTTTCTGCGTTTTGTGATACGTTATGCTGTGTTTAAAGAATGGAAAAAATGGCAACAGAGGAGAGTGAAAAAGAAGAAAAATTAGGCAATTGTAAAATTTGTGAAGGATAAACTGAACGGAAAAAAAGTCTCGAGTTGGCGCCCTTAAATTGGTTACCTTTTGCTGATGATGACCCGGAGGAATGTATGTGCTATTTTCCGTCCAAAGAAAAATATAGCCAGCCATCTGATATGGTGAAAAACAAGGAAGAACATCATTCTTCATGGGAGCAGTTCAAGTGTAAACCATTGAAATATCCAGGTAAGTTTGAAGTTTTTTTTTCTCATGATCTTTGTTATATTCTGTGACGTGGTATTTTGAGCCGTCACGGGTCCTCCACCATTTCGCGGGTTTTCAGAGACTTCTACCAAACGGGAAGTCACCTGCAGTGGCGACAGTCCGGAGAGAGAAGAAGTAAATTATAGGGGGAGATGTTTTTTTATTTTTCGGTGACTGGCGAGTAACGGATGTCCGCGCCACTATGCTCCGACGAGGGATCCTGTTGACCCCGAGAGCATCGGCATTAGATCGAAGGACTAGCCGTGAGATGTCCTCAGGCTCTCCGGGATAAATAGCCAGGATCCATGGTGGGGAGTGTCCAGTCGGCCGCGATGGGCGTATCAGAGGAGAAGGGGAAGGGCTCTCCGAGGAGAGGACACCGGATGTGGGCAGAATGTTCCGGAAAGATCGCCGGAACTAGCTACCGAATTATTGCCATGAGCAAAGGCGCCTGCGCTACCAGGGGAGGGCGCATGCATTCCGGGCTAAGGGTGCATGCGTTACGCACCAAGGGCGCATGCGAGGCGACGCAGGGCACCTGTCGCGCAGTTCTGGAAATTTATGATTGGCGGCTGATGACGCCAGTAGTAAGTGGGCACGATTGGCGAATTTATTCCAGGAATCGTCCCCCTTCACCCCTTTTTCCAGACGTTTCCGAACACGTTTTCCCCATTGTCCTTTGAGGAGGACGTCGCCGCTCTAGGGCCCCCAGGGGTGAGGGTCCCCAAAAAATGTTATTGTTCGACAGGAAGTGGGTGGTGGGTGGGTGGCGAAGGAATGCGAGCAGGTCCCAAAACACTTAAAACCATCCCATTGTTATGCAATGGAATGTCGTTCACGTGTTAAGGGAAACTGGCCCATTATTTTTTTTTAGATGGAGGATTGCGCAATGCCCTGGCATGAATGGCGCAGTAAATGGATGCTTTTTTTCTACAGCTTTTTAGGGCAATAAATTTTCCCTGGCTATGGAAGACCGATGGAAAAATTCTCAACGATGTCTCCTATTTTTTTTTGACTAAGTTTTTCTCTCTCTTTCTTTTATTGCATGTTTTTTCCTTTCAAAAGTTTTTTATTTAAAAATCAAAAATGTTTTTGCCTTCCGTCTTTTTTCTCATACCTGAAAAGATGTTGAGGGTTTTTGTAATAAATAATTAAACATAGGGTTTACATTTTATCTTTTTTTGTGTTTCATAAAAATAATAGGATACATTTTACAAATCTTTGTCTGGATTCAAATCATTTACATAAAATCATATGTGTATGGTTTTTTCAATATGAGGGCGTTCTGTAAGCCCCTCCTGCGAATTTATCTAAATAATTAAAACAATTTGTTTGTTCTTTAACGGAAGAACCAAACGGTTGGATGATAATATTAAAAACAAAGGACACAACACACTTTGATAAAAAATACTATCATATATTTTGAAAAGAAAAAAACAAGGTATAAAATACACTTATAATCAAACTATTTGGATCGATTGAATCGCGAAGGATGAATTAATTCTATTTTGATACCGGTTGCAATTTCCGCGTAGTTTTATATTTGGAGAATTGGAAACCGAACAGCAACGTTATACGGATAGATGCCAATGTATGAAAAAGAAGTAATGGTAGTCTATTGTAAAAAATCGGGGGTCTTATGGACTGGCACGGACCATGACGAGACCTGAGAGGCTAGACCCTTTTGGGGAAATTTGGAGAGATTTCGGGAGAACGGTTCTGCCTAGGTCAATATTCCGTACCGTAATAAAATACATTTCTCGGACATTTCACCGTAGACAGTCTTTATGACTAAATTGAGTGAAATGGCTAGACTTGGGGAATTACACGAACCATAATAAAACATCTATTTGACTGGAATATTCTAACAATCGACGAAAAAAGATTCCACGACGGAACACAATTAGGGAATAATTCTCCAAATAATTGGTACAAATATCCGAGATTTTCGTGGGGTATTGTACGTCGGAGATCATCGCGAGCCATGAGATACATTTCCTCGAAATTTACGCGTATGCGATGATAAAGATCCTCCGTGGCAGGCATTCTATTATATTCCATATAATTCATAGCAATGCCTGTAATTGATCGCACAAGCGATTCCTTATATTCCTTGAGAGGCAATGTCTCCAAGAAATCCAGCCACTGATTAATCCATGCAGTCTTGTTTTTTAGTGCAATGATGCTCTGCCCCATCATCATTACGGGAGTCTGATTTGCATCATTATTGCGAACAAAGGTCACGCAGGGATTTCCAAAACTACGGTGGAATTTCACGTTTATGGCCCCAAATTCCTTTGCAGGTACATTGTGGTTGATCTTTGGTTGAAACTTCTCAGGGTCAAAGTAGTCGGTTACGGCATCCAAATCGTTGAAAAAAAGGGTCCATTCTTCTCGTGTCATTGACAATATGACGCGTTTCGGGCGGGCGCCCATAAATTGCACAACGGGGACGAATTGGCCGAAACACGTAACTTTTAAGCCGACACGAATTTGTTTTGTCTCTGATCTATTCAAAGATATAACTTGAGACAATACCACATGCTGTTCAGCATCACTGAATCCCTTTTGTTTGGTACTTTCCATGTTGAAAAAATGAATGGATGAAATCGGGACGACTGCATAAAATCCACCGCGAGCACCCGCGTTTTATAGCGCTACGTATGAGAGTGGAGGGGACAGAATCCCCCACTATACACATGACAGACCTATAGCCGTCACACATTATCTCCCAGCGCAGGGAGTTCTGCGGCGGCAGCGTCACTCACGCGCCCCACTTTCGCGGTTTTCGTATGTTACGCGGTACCCCCACTCTTACCATGCAACCTTCCTATACCGCTTTTTTTGTTAATTCGAGTGACGCGTTTGTTGTCATTCGTTAAAAGACATTGCAATAGTAAAAATGTCTAAAAACTTTGAAACCTACGCTTTAGAGTCCCTTAATAAATATCTCGCGGATCGCAAATCGTATGAGGGACGACAAAAGCCTCAATTTCGCCAAAAAAGAGTACGCGTATGTGTTGATAAATATGCAGATGATGATTACCTAGACAGTGAAGATAGTGATGACATCTGCATTCCAGCAAAAGCGCGGAAAATCGCGATATGGTCAGGATTGGAATGCGAAGTGGAAGGTTTCCTTGTTGATCCTTCTTGCGCATGTAAATATAAATTCCTTGGTGAGACATGGAAGAAAATCCATATCAGATATCGCAGGGATAAATTACACTCTCAAGATGAGAGCATAGACATGTGTACGACATTTAAAGTATGTTACAATGAAGAACCTTCACAATCTAATAGAGAAATCGAATCAAATTTTCAAATGAGATATAATCCTCCATCACTGAGAAGCATTGCAATCGCAAATTTATTAAATGAAAGGAAATATGCGAAAAATGCAAAAACTTTAGCTGTGGTTACTAAAGGAATTGTGCATAATAGTGATGTTTTATTATATAAAATGTCGAAGTCAAATGGTTTTTTCGACTGCATAGAGCACCCAAGATTATGCAAAGCAGGTGTGGGGGAAAAACTCTATTGGTACCACTTTTTTAGGGTGTGTGAGGAAGAATATTATCTCCCTGCGGGGGAGGAGACATTGGTCTACAAGAAAGGACATGAACCAATCATTGACCTTTCCTTTCAATAGCCAACAAATGCAAAACAAGTGGGGGGCGAAACAAAGGAAAACTCGAGCATCCTTCCTCATCAGCTATTCAAAGCACCCCCCACCAAGACCAGATTTTCAAAAAAGTGTGGAAAACTTAGCCCCTCCTCTAAACTAGGGATGCATCAAGGAACCCAGTGAGATCATTTTACTGCATTTGCGTTTTTTACGTCAAAATGACATCAAGTCAAGTGAACTCGTGTCCAAAATGCAGTTATCAATCAGGTTATCAGTCTGGAACTTTTGAACCTAAAAAATCTAAATATTGTGGAATCAACGTGAATAAAAATGGAATTAAGATAATTAGTGATTGTGTAGTGAAATATAACAGTGATGAGAAAAAATCAATTGAAAAAATAGTTTAAAAAGTGAAACTCCAACGACATGAGATTTCCAAGACAGGTCCTGTCATAAATATTGACTCTGACCTTCAAATGGTTGAAAAGAAGAAGGAAAACTCAACCAGACGATTGGGCCATAAATCACCCGGTAGCACTCAAATTGACTCTAAAATTCTGAAAGTCAATAATAAAAAAACAAGTGAAATCGTGCAAGTGAGCATAGAAGAAAAAAAGTTGTGGCTTAATATGCTAGAAAAAGATCTTGATTTATTCAATAAAGTGAACTATATTGATAAGAAAAAGGATCTGAAAAAAATACAGGCTCGCGAAAAACGTTTAAAACTCGCGGAAAAAAAGAAGGCCGACTTTATCGCTCGCGAAAAACGTCGCGAACTAGCTAAGGAATAACAAAGACAATTTAGAGCTCGCGAATCAGAAAACAATCGATCCAAGGACCACACATCGAAGAATATCATCCCTGAGACCATGATGGAATTGGATTCATCGATCGAGATCATTCCCAGCACTCCATCAGTTATCAATTTAATCCTGGAACGCGAGGGTGAAGATGCTCAGCATGGACCATTGAATTTCGCGGCCTCAACCCCAACAACTAAATATTCAATCAATCACGCATACGAATTTTTAGATTAGATTGATTTAAGCTAATCTTGTATTTTTTTTTCATTTCAGAACCGCGAAAAACTATCGAGGAAATCGAGGCCGTTCTAGTCGCGTAGGGCGCGAATCTAGAACAAAGGAATCGCGAGGATGATCACGAAGTGCGATGCACTCCAACGCAGCGTCAAAAAGAGCTTGATCAAATTGCGATGCAATTGGATCAAAGCGGGGATGATGATGATGAAGGATTGGCCACCCAGAGCCTTGATTTCACCCCGTTATCACCCAGTAACCGTTCGGGCTAAAAATTCATTAAACATGTTTGTATTTTTTTGAATAGCTGAAATAAAGGTCATAAATTTTATTGCATTAACGGTGGGTCTTGACTTTTTTTTATTGCTAGGCAATACCCAATATTCCCTCACCTGTCCCCAGCCCTTTTTTTTTCTCGTAGAAGCTAGGAGAAATTTCTCTCGCTTCTTCTTCTTCGTCGGCGTTCTGTAGTCTTTCGTTTATTGTCTCTTTCCTTCTCGTTGTTTAGAGGGTTTAGAGAACAATTTTGACTTTTTTCTCGTCTTTCCTACATTTATCCTTACCCTCATCTCCCTCTAACTCACGGTTTAGGGGGTTGAAGGCGAAATAGTGGGGCAAAAGTTATATAAGCCGTGAGGTTCCACTACTCGCCCTCTTTCACCATCGGCATCGCGAGGACTCCAGTGTCTCCTCAGATTTTAGTGTTTTTGTGTTTTTTGTTTATTCAAAAAAAAAATTTTAATGGTGAAGGTGACGTGCCAAGGAGCGTGTCAGGATTACGCCCGCGAGGTAAGTTTTTCCATATTTTTGTGCATGTGTTTGCTATGTGTTGTGTGTCCCGGTTTTTTAATTCTCAGTGTTTTAACGTCCGCGGGTTCTTTTTAAATGTTTTTTCACGCGTTTTTATATTGTTTTAATGTCTACCCGTCGCGGGGTATACGTTTCGCGGTTTTAAAATTTAAAATCTGCGTATTTTTTTCATTTTAATTTTGGTTGTTTTAGGTTTTTAATTTTTCGTTCGTTTTAGTTTTTTAATTTTTTTAAATTCATATGTTGTTTTTGTTTCTAATTCATTGTTTTGTGCTTTTCAGATGCAGGCCACCAGGAGGGAGAGGGCCTACCTGCGGGCGGCCAACGAGTGGCTGCGGTGGGAGGATGAGGAGGGTGAAACCCTGGATGGCGAAAATATTTTCGCCATCCAGGATCTCCATCATCGAGCCGCCAAATGGTTGGCGGATTCGGAGGACGAGGCTTTGTAAGAGTGTGATGGAGTTTTTGTCAGGATTTAATAATTAATCACTCTAGTGTCTTATTAAGATGTCGTTTAATAAATCTATTTTTGGTCAGTACAAGTCGATGGCTCACGCCGGACTGTCTCACGTTTAGTATCAACCGATACTCGTCAATTCTAACCTGTAGAGGGGGGAGGCGATTTTAGGCAGCTCTCTCGCGACAGTATACACTTATTATTATGGATATCGATTTTTCCCCCTTACAGTTCGGCTATCCTGACAATAGTTCGCCCCGAACTACACATATCTATACACATTTCAAGTTCACATTTTATACATTCTGATTCAGTGTCTGGATAAAATCTCGTGAAACACATCTACAAATTTCCACAACAACAAGCTTCGTCAAAATTTTCAAACTTTCATATCAACAAATCCAATAGATATTATCTCAACTCGGAGACCACAAGTCGCTCTCAAAATAAATAATCTTAAGTCATTCTCACTAAATTATTCTAGTTTACAGTTGTAATTAATTATAATTTACATACATCGATTGTTAGTTTTCTTTGGGTTCGTTTTCGAATTTTACCACGCTGATCTACCCCAAACAATAACTTAGGTAATTTTTTCAAAATACTCATCGTCCGATGTCGATGCTGCTAGAACTTCTCGCTGCGTGTCTACGTTGTTAACGTGCGATTTTTTCCCTGGACAATCTTTCATCATGTGGCCTAGCTCGCCGCACTTGTAACAGGGGTTCCTTCTCGTCGACAGAACTGGGCAATGGAATTTCGTATGACCCTGTTTTTTGCAATAATTACACATCCGGGTATCCTCCACCATCGATGGGCCACGGAATCCTTCCGTAATTTCTTCGCATGTCGACTGCTCGCCTTTACTTCCAGCTGAGGGAGCTAGCCTAGATGTTTCTCTTTTCTGGAGAAAGGTGCACCCTTTCTGGTCTTCTTCCCTGTGCTCACGCCTCATGGATACCTTCTTGAAGGCCTTGAGCATCTCAGTTTTCGAAGAGAAATTTTTAATCCTGGCTTGACTACGAAGTGCTGGATCCGGTATTCCATCAATCAGGTAGTCAACCAGCTCGTCTTCTGCAACGGCGATGCGGTTAGCAAGCGCCAGCTTATCCAAATAATATTTGCCAAAAGTTTCGAAGGCTTTCCACTGTCGGGCCTCAAATTTTCGCCTCAGATCAAGTTTTGTTGGTCGGTCGTCGAATACCGACTTCATCTCGTCCAGTAACTCCTGCAGATTCATGCCCAGGTGTTCCGGCTTCGAGTAAAACCACTCAAGAGCCCCACCCTTCAGCCGCTGACCGACAATTAGACGCATTGAGAACTCTTTTAGGTTATAATTGGCCTTGAGGAACTCTAACTGCTGCTCCCACTTCCAAAAAGCATCCTGAGCCCGGTGAATTCAGGTAACATTTCCGAAATTACCTTAATATTCCAAGATGACGATACTCCGGCTGGTGCACCTTCGTCTCTGTTTCGTGGGGGTTCCCTATGCACCTTGACTCGCAGCAGTTCTAACTCGCGTCGCGCGATTTCCAGTTCTCTCCTCATCAGGTCACGTTCCCTGCGTGCAAGGTCAAGCTCTTGCTGCATGAATTCCTGCCTGCGTTGTTGTTCCTCATTTTCTTCTAAGGCGTCAATCTGCTCCTGATCATCGTCGACCCGTCTCCATTCTCCTTCCGGATCATGCGTCATCAAACGAGTAATCAATTCGTTTTTATTCCTACTCTGTGGTAAGCCAGCCTTTTGAAGTTTACATTTAAGTTCGTTGATCGTAAACACGTGAGCCTCTTGATACACCATTGTGACTATTGTTGACACGAAAGTCTCAACCAAAATTTTAATCCAACGAAGGCCAGTGTTTACCAGTTGACGTTCAAATTTTATTTCCCGTGATACCACCTAATTCAGAGCCCAATTCTATATAGGATGACCTATTTTCCGCTCTCGTTATTTATCACAGGTGCCTCACAACACGACAATTGGCACACGTAAACAGCGCTACCGTAGAATATTCTGGATTCTATGGATCACGTGGAACCTGGAATGCCGTGAGGTATCACACCAATTCGTCAACTATTTCCATTAGAAGACAATTTCTTCAAGGTCAAATCTACGTACAACGATGGTCTTCCACTCCAAATAACTGTCGCCAAAGTTCCCAGTGGAGGACGCGTCGTCTCAAAAAAAACTCGTGATCGGTACCCAAATCCCTCAGTACATTGGTACAGGGCTCAAAATTGTCTCCACGATTCACTAACAAACATTCGAACGAAACACTAACAAAATGAGGATCGTTAACTGATTTTGTAGTGTTCGGTTACGAATCAAAATTATAGAACGATCGTGATCGTACAGATGCTTCGACTCTACGTTTGTCGAAAAACCAAAACCAAATTCCAAAAGTTCAATTTACAGTGAGTCTGGCCAAATTTCTTGAGACTTATAGATCCAGTATCCCACTTCTGATTTTGTAAGGTTGTAAGGGTTTAATTATTAATCACTCTAGTGTCTTATTAAGATGTCGTTTAATAGATCTATTTTTGGTCAGTACAATTCGATGGCTCACGCCGGACTGTCTCACGTTAAGTATCAACCGATACTCGTCAATTCTAACCTGTAGAGGGGGGAGGCGATTTTAGGCAGCTCTCTCGCGAGAGTATACACTTATTATGATGAATATCGATTTTTCCCCCTTACAGCTTACATGGTAAGTTTTGGCTCTCTGTCTCTCTTTCTCTAACCCCTTTATTCCCTTCCTGACACCACTTTTCCTCCAGTCCTCTCCTGAAATATCCCCTTTCTTCCTCATTTTCCTATAACCATAGATATATATAATACTCATGTGTTATGCCCCAAAATGCCATAACATTTCAGTTTCGTAATCCGGAGAATACGAGGACACGAAAGTGGCACGTATTAGTCGGAATGCAAAAAATATGAAGAAAGGAAAATAAAAGGTAATGAATATATGTGGATAAATCCACGTATATTCAACTGATGTAGATAACTGGGGCGCAGCGTCAGCGCTTTACGCCTCGAACTGGCCTCTAGCGCGTCACCGTGCGATGTAATACGAATGCACGAGACAATAAATACTCGAGGACTCGTATTCTCTGGGCCAGTTATCCGAATACCATTCATAAGGAGTTACTTCTTTTGTACTTATACTCGCCTGATACTCTGTGTCTCAGAGCGAGTCTTTAATTGTTAATAAATTGGGGAAATAACCAATAAAGATAGTTAATCAATTGAAGATATCTGCTCCTATCCTCTATCCGCGAGTGTGAACCCCGGAACCCGAACCCAACCACTCGGGTCCATTACATTTTTGGTGGCAGCGGTTCTTTTGGGGAAGACGGAGGCCTGATCAACCACTGTCTTATCACACAGTGATAGAAGAGGAACCGAATATTGGAGTTTGGACTACCTAGGGGTAGACTGGCCAGCAGCTGCAGCAGACCTTCACATCGAAGGAGGGAGAAAATTGCCGTTAAGGTAAATCAGACGAAGATTTTTGGGAACCTGTCATCAGGAACCATAGTGGTTACCATTGGGGTGAACCAGGGAAACCTACCTTAGTACTTTATCGTACCAGAGGCTAGTGGAATCAGGAAACTACCCTGTCAAGGGGGGCTAGTATCGTGATAAGTAGCTACGCAAGTGGGATTATTTCATTTTTGGCCAAGAAATAAATAATCAATTATGTCAACTACTGGAGCAAATGGTAGCCGACGATCGGAATCGGATTTCGAGTCTTCCTCCATTTCACGGCAAGGGGTAAGAAGACATCTGTTTAATTCTGATGGGAATATTAACGGGAATGTTAATGTGCAACGGAGATATAGCCGATCTTTGCATCAGAGCTTGTTGGCTAGTGGTAATGCACAACAGGTCAGGGTTGACGTCCATCGGGAAGAGGACGATCTACCCGAGGAAATTCCCGGGGTGTGGACGAATCTCTTAATCACATGTCCCTCCCCCCGAACTTCCGCGATGCTCCCCAGCATTAGCCACATAACAATAAAAATTAGCGCGTTGCTTGATTTGTCAATCAGGAAGTGCGTTGAATTTTTCAATTTTACCTGACGTGGACGATGTCGCCAACCCGATGGCCGCCATGCTTGATAACGAAGCACCCTTGAATATAAAAGTGACTGCCGCCCCGTTTGGGCCACAGTCTTCCAAAAAGTTAACAGTGAAGAAGTTAACATTCCAAGAACCAACAACATGAACGCCGGAAAGTGTTTTAAGTGCGGTCGATTTGGACAAACTGTCTCCGACTGCTTCCAGCATCTATCCATCCATGTGGACCGGATAAGATCTTCACCATCCTGTATTCGGGGTCGGTTGTGCCCGAATCGTTGCTCGAGGAACCATCCATACCTGCGACACTCCATGGATGACTTCGTATTCGAATATCTGGTGAGTACAGATACCTCCATTACTTTCTTACTACCCTGTTTCTTACTGCCATTCGAAGTCTCTATTTTCCCTAATTCCTTGCTATTTTTGGAATATTTCAGCGCCATCGATACCCCTACCATCCCGGGTACTTGAATTTGGAATTCAAGGTGAAGATGAGGGACTGGAGGGTTCGTAGTAAGAAAGATCTCAATGCCCTTTGGGATCTCCCCGTACGCTCCGACATCGAGGCTGGCGTAGAGGACGTTTTCAACCTCCGAAGACTCTTCGGTGAAACTCCAGCTCCACAACCGTGCCACGTGCCCCAGTTCCTGGACGATAGCGAAAGGACGTGCGACATCTGTGCCTCCTATCTGTGGGATTATCCAGGTGTTGAGACGACGGCCTCATGTGGCGAAGGGTGGCAGCACCTCCTGGGCGAGGTCTGCCTGACCGGCCGCGCTGGCATCCAGGTGCCTAATTGCACCTGAGGCGCTGCCCTAATCACCATTTCCGATGATTTAGCTGGAACGTTCGATTTTGTTCTCGAACGTTCCATATTTCCGTTGGAATTCTCTCGACCCTTCCGGGGGTCACTTCTCAACGTGCTCTCATGGTGATCTGTAGTGGTGTTATATCTCCGTCACCAAATACATCTCTACCGCGTTCAATATTTAATTGGTTGTTCGCGGCTCAAGTGCAACGCACATTATTGTAGTTTTTTATAACTGTTGACCACAAGTGACGTGGAAATAAATAGTTTTTCATAGTGACAAATAGTGCGTCTCGTGTCACAGTTTATTCTCACCCGTTAACCCGCATCCCCCTCTCTACCGGTTTTTTTGTGCGCTCTCGCCGGAACATTTGGTCCTTCGAGCCGGATCGGGTTATCGGGAAGTGGTTTTTTAAGTGTTTGGGTGGTGTACATTTCGCGGGTGAGAAAACGCGGGAACCCGGACCTGCCGTGGTGCGCCCCGCCCCCATCGACGTCATCGAGGCTCCGCCCACAGCAACGCCTGCCGCTCCGCCCCTCTCTACACGTACCGGTCGCCGCCCACGGACCGACGGTCGAGGTTTTGGGGCTGCGCTTTACCGACGGAGCCACTCTACAGCACTGGAGCATCTCTACACTCCCTCAAATCTCACAGGGAAGTCAATATTTGATAATTTTATATTTTTTTATTGATCTTCGCCTGGCAGGATCACTGATCCTACTGCTGTTGCTAACGGGGGGGTGCTTTGGTGTGCTTTATCACTGCGTGCGCTCAATTTTTGGAATTCTCCGCCTGGTTTTTCCGTTTTTTTTTCATTTCTTATTTTTGATTTCTTCCCTAACAAGGGGAATTATCGGTGTTTCTCTCTGCTCGGGCTGCGGGCTGTTTTTTTTGAGTGAAAAGTTCCTCATTCCTGCTTGAGCATGGCGTTTAAGGGGAAAATTTTACTCCAGGCTAGCAGGGCTAGGTTTATCGAGAGTCTGAGAGCGGAGTCAGCCTCCGAAAGCGTGCAGGCTCTCACGGTGGCTGAGCTCCAATCCAAGCTCGACATGCTGGAGAACCATTGGAGCCTGTTCGAGACTCTACATGTGAAGCTGCTGACTGCCAAAGATAATGAGGAGGTGCTGGAACACGCTTACGTCACGGAGGAGGTGTACGACAAGTGCCTGGTGATGTACTCCGCAGCGCGCAGCAAGTTCATGGGATTGATCAAGGGTCTGGATGAGTCCATCGACCTCTCTGAGTCATTCCGTCGGCTATCTGCTCCGTCTCCACCGGCGTCTGTGGCTCATCGGCAGTTGCCTAAGATCTCGCTGCCAACATTCTCAGGGGCCTTCTCGGAGTGGGTACCGTACAAGGATCTGTTCCTCTCCATGGTGGTCGGGAGTTCGGCGTTAAGTACTGTGGAGAAGTTCCACTATCTGCTGACGTCTCTCACGGGTGAGCCTAAGCAGCTGATCTCCACCTTGCCCGTGACCGAGGACGCGTTCCTGCCAGCGTGGAACGCCCTCTTGGCTCGTTACGAGAACAAGAGGCGGCTCGTCTCTATCCAGCTGGGGAAGCTTCACGCGGCGCCGAGGGTCATTAACCGCACCGCCAGGGAGTACAACGCGCTTCTCAACTCCGTGGCTGAGGCGGTCACCGCGCTGGAGTCTCTCGGTCGTCCGGTGGAGCATTGGGACGATATGCTCGTCCACCTCGTTTCGACGCGGCTGGACGCCAAGATGCTGGAGGCTTGGGAGATTGAACTCGGCTCATCAACGGAGTTTCCCACGTACGCCGCTCTCAGGGAGTTCGTGCTCGGTAGGGCCTTGGCCAGGGAAACGATGGAGATGCACGCCTCGGAGCCGCCATCGACTGCGTCATCGAACCCTCACCAGGCTTCGAAGCCTCGGCCATCGAAGGGCCAGCCCTCAAATCAGACTGTGACGGTCTACGCTCCAGGCCAGCCTGCTCGGGTCTACAGTGCCTCGGCTGGTCCTACGTCGCAGCCTATGTCCGGGAAAGAGTCGGGGAGCCACTCGTCTCGGGCTGTGAAGCCTCAACCTCAGCCTCCGTCTCAAAGTTGGGCGGATATGTGCTTCCGGGCCTGTCCGATGTGCGAGGAGGAGCATTCGTTGGACAGGTGCTCCAAATTCAAGGCTCTGTCTCCTACCGAGAGGAGATCATTCGTCGTTCTCAAGCATCGATGCTTCAACTGCCTGGGGAAGCATAATAGGGAGAGTTGCCGGAGCCTCAACAAGACCTGCGTTGTGTGTCGGCAGAATCACCACTCGATGATTCACATTAATCGTCCTCAGCCAACACCTCAAGGATACTCTCAGCCTCGTGACAGCCAGAAGGTTGTTAAGACGATGCAGGAGCCTCAGCCCGGCCCATCTATACAGTCCACTGCCTCTAGGCCTGACATGTCTCCGCAGTGACATGCGATACCAACGCCTACGCCAGAGTCGTCGCCGCGCCATGACCTCTCTCTACGGCCGGCTCTGGCGAGTGATGCTCCGTGTGTAGCCGCGATCAACCGCAAAGTCTCTCCACAGCCCAGACCAGGTGTAATTCTCGCCACGGCCCTAGCCTCGCTAGTCTTGAGGGACGGCGCTTCTCACGAGGTTAGGATGCTGCTGGATACCGGTTCTGAGCTGTCGTTTGCTACAAGGGAGCTGGTCAAGAAGCTCAGCTTGCCGATTTCTCCAGCTGTGCTACCGGTCGTTGGTATCAGTGGTTCGACCTCGGCCTCTAATGGGTTCTCTCAATTCTCTCTCAAGTCTCTGCACTCCAGCAAGCAGATTCTTGTCAAGGCCTACGTTCTCGATAGCCTCACGTCGTCGTTGCCGTCGTTCTCTGCCTCTCAACCTCAGCAGTGGAAGCATCTCCGAGGGTTGCAGCTAGCGGATCCACACTATCTGACGTCAAGACCTGTCGATCTTCTCATTGGCGCAGATTTCTTTGGATCGATAGTGGAGCCGCAGATTATCAAGGGGCCATCCGACTCTCCTATTGCGATGCTGAGTCTCTTCGGGTGGGTAGTGCTAGGGCCCACCTCTGTAGCGATGTCGGCGGTGGTCTATGTGAAGGTGACGAGTGAGGATGGTGTCAGCATCTCCTTAGCTGTCGCTAAGACGAAGGTAGCTCCTCTCAAGAAGCTCACCATCCCGCGTCTGGAGCTCAACGCCGCGGTCATCCTAGCTAAGCTCACAAGGTACGTGATTGAGCAGCTCAACCTTGATAGTGCTCCGGTCCATTTGTGGACGGACTCCGCGGTTGCTCTGGCGTGGATTTGCGCTCATCCTTCCCGGTGGAAGGAATATGTCCACAACAGGGTAACCGTCGTTCAGGAGCTTGTGCAACAAGCCAGTTGGAGGTACGTCAGTGGGAAGGAGAATCCTGCTGATTGCGCATCAAGGGGCATCTCGGTGGCTCAACTCAATGGCCATCATCTGTGGTGGACGGGCCCAAAATGGCTACGGAAGGAGGCGTCTCAGTGGCCAAGTGGAAGAGCAACGTTGGACCCGTCTACGGATTTAGAGGAGAAGCCGGGGTTGACTTTAGCCGCTTCCCTCGGACGATCGAGTCTCTGGGATCTCTGTTCGCGGTATTCCTCTCTCTACAAGTTGCTGAGGATCACAGCAATTTGCCAAACGGTTGTGGGGAATATGCTGCGGAAGCTGGAAAGGAAGAGGGGCATCATCGTTCCAGCTTTGTTCAGCCCAGGGAGCATGGAGGCAGCTCGGCTTTATTGGGTCAAGGCGACTCAAGCCCATCATCTCCAAGCCGAGTGTGACATCATCTCTCACGGATTGCAGTTGAAGAAGTCTCATCCGTTGACCAAGCTCACGGCCTTCATTGATCAACAAGGAGTTCTCAGAGTCGGCGGGCGGTTGAAGTTCTCTACTCTAGGGCCAGAGAGTAGGCATCAGGCCATCATCCCTCAAGGCTCAGTGCTCGCGGAGCTCATCATCAGGGACTCTCATCAGCGGACGCTGCACGGTGGGACTCAACTCACCTTGGCACATCTCCGGAGGTCTTACTGGATTATTGGAGGTCGTCTACCAGTAAGATCCTTCATCCTCAAGTGCGTGGAGTGCGCACGTCATCGGGGAATTCGCGCTCAGCAGCTGATGGGGCAGCTTCCAGTGGCACGTCTGGTGTCGGATCGTGCTTTCTCTAACACTGGTGTGGACTATGCCGGACCAGTGTCTCTCAAGACTTGGAGGGGACGTGGTCACAAGACCCAGAAGGGTTGGTTGGTGATCTTCGTGTGTATGGCCACGTCCGCTCTCCATCTGGAAGCTGTCACGGACTACACCGCGGATGGTTTCATCGCCGCCTATCGGAGGTTCGTGAGTCGTCGGGGATACTGCAGACACCTGTATAGTGACTGTGGGACCAACTTCATCGGGGCGGATAAGGAGCTGAAGAAGTTGTTCTCCGCTGGAGCCAAGGAGTTCCAGCATCTCTCTGCAGTATGTCTCAAGGACGGAACGTGTTGGTCTTTCAACCCCCCTGGAGCCCCTCATTTCGGGGGAAAATGGGAAGCAGCGGTTAAGTCGGTAAAGTACCATCTCGCTCGAACGGTTCGAGATACGGCTCTCACGTTCGAGGAGCTCTCTACGCTGCTGTCCCAGATTGAAGCCGTTCTCAACTCCAGGCCTCTACAACCGCTCTCGGAAGATCCTGACGATGTGTCCTGCCTCACCCCGGGGCACTTCCTCATTGGAGAAGCTCCAATAGCTCTTCCGGAGCCCTCACTGGAACACCTCAACGTTGGACGGCTCTCTAGATGGCAACTGATCCAGCAGAGGCTGCAGTTCTTCTGGAAGCAATGGTCTACAGGGTATCTGCAGCAGCTCCAGTCCATCTCCAAGTGGCATCACCCGTCCAACGAGATCAAAGTCGGCAGCCTGGTTCTCCTCTACGACGAGCGGTTCCCGCCAGCGAAGTGGCCTCTTGCTCGGGTCACAGCTCTACATCCTGGAAGGGACGGTCTCTCCAGAGTTGTGACCATCAGGACCGCCTCGACGACGTTGACCAGGCCGATCTCCAAGCTGGTTCTGTTACCAATCTCTACCAGCTGAGAGCTGGTCCCTACCGGCTTCATTAATGTTTGTTTAAGTGTTCCAGGTCTCTGCAAACGATCTCTACTCCTTCTGTGTCAGCAACGGGGTTCCTGACGGGGGGGAGAATGTTGAGGCGACGGCCTCATGTGGCGAAGGGTGGCAGCACCTCCTGGGCGAGGTCTGCCTGACCGGCCGCGCTGGCATCCAGGTGCCTAATTGCACCTGAGGCGCTGCCCTAATCACCATTTCCGATGATTTAGCTGGAACGTTCGATTTTGTTCTCGAACGTTCCATATTTCCGTTGGAATTCTCTCGACCCTTCCGGGGGTCACTTCTCAACGTGCTCTCATGGTGATCTGTAGTGGTGTTATATCTCCGTCACCAAATACATCTCTACCGCGTTCAATATTTAATTGGTTGTTCGCGGCTCAAGTGCAACGCACATTATTGTAGTTTTTTATAACTGTTGACCACAAGTGACGTGGAAATAAATAGTTTTTCATAGTGACAAATAGTGCGTCTCGTGTCACAGTTTATTCTCACCCGTTAACCCGCATCCCCCTCTCTACCGGTTTTTTTGTGCGCTCTCGCCGGAACACCAGGCTACTATTATATTAATGATACTGTGATAGAGCGTCCCTCCAACGTATCTGTAACCGCTTTTAACAATAAATGGTTTAATTAAACAAACTATATGTATCTGCAGTTCTAGTCCTTTCCTGAAAATCTCCTTATCACCCGGGCAAGAAAATTCCAGAAATTCACAGGGTAGATTAATCCGAGGCAGGGGTCCATACAGTCATGCTTCTATAAAGGGTCGAAGCCGATTTACGTGGACCCTCTGCGTTTTTTGTTTGGTTCCCGACCTGATGGTGTAGTTAACCTCACCATTCCTCTCGATAATCTCGTATGGGCCTATTCAAGGCTGAGTTAACTTCTTTGACCTTCCACGTCGTAGGACATCATTTTTCCGTAGTACCTTATCTCCGATTTTCAAATCTATAGGTACAGCGTCCTTGTCGTATTGGACTTTGCTCCTGATTTTCCCTTCATCGAGGGCCTCCCTTGCCTCCTGGTGCGCCGCGCGCAATCGTTCACGAAGCTCCTGGGCAAAATCATCATCGCAATACGTCAAACGGGGTGGCTGTTTGACGGCCGTCGGTAACTCGGCGCATCTCCCAAAAATCAGCTCAAATGGCGTCATTTTCGTAGCCGTGTGGGGAGTGGTGTTATACGCAAACATTGCGTATGGCAGCCACGTATCCCAATCCGTTTGATCCTCCAGGATGAAGCTCCTCAGGTATTCTGCCAGAGTGCGGTGTGACCTCTCGACAATACCATTAGTCTGCGGATGATACGCCGTGGTTTGGATCTTCTTAATTCTTAGAAGCTTACAAACATTCCTCAATATCTCCCCTACAAAATTTGGTCCTTGATCCGTGAGCAATCTCTGTGGTGTACCATATTCACAGATGATTTTTTCGGCGAACGCACGCCCGATCGTATTGGCCTCTTAGTCCGGGATGGGTATGGCCTTGCTGGATGTAGTTAGTCCATCCTGAAACGTCAAGATATACTTATTCCCAGCATCCGTAATAGGTAATGGACCAACTATGTCCATTGCACATTGTTCGAATGCTGTTTCAGGGCTCTCCCCGATAATCATGGGGACCTTTGTGGCTTTTCCCAACTTGCTGAGTTGGCATTCCTCACAATTCCCCACATGGTTTTGAACATCCGACTTAATCCCCCTCCAGTAATATTTTTCCTTTAATTTGGCGTGCATACGTTTTACACCCGGATGACCAGCAATCGGCGTATTATGATACTCTCGTAGTATTTCCGGAATGTCGTCGTCAGCAGGTGTAATGACCCCGCCGTCAGCGTTCGAGTCCATCGCACCTGTGTTCGCTCTTATCTGCGCTCGGGTTACCACGTTTATCCGACTTAACGCGTCAGCGTTGGTATTTAATTTACCAGGCTTGTGTACCACCTCGTATTCATACTCCTCTAATTTAATCCGCCAATGTACGAGTCTTGACCCCGGGTCCTTGACGTTAAATATCCACTTCAAGGGCCTATGATCGGTCACTATGGTGAACTTACGCCCATATAGATAAGGACGGAAGTGACGAGCTCCCCATACAATAGCCAAGAGTTCCTTCTCTATGGTACTGTAGTTCTGCTCTGCCTTATTTAATGTCCTGCTGGCATATGCGATTGGTAAATCCTTGCCAATTTCCCCTTGCGATAACACAGCACCTATGGCCTTGTTTGACGCATCGGTGGTGAGCAGAAACGGATTCCCGAAATCGGGATACTGCAACACCGGAGCTGTTGTCAGAGCCCTTTTTAGGGTGTCAAAGGCACTCTGCTGTCTCTCCCCCCAAGTCCAAGTTATGTCCTTTTTCAACAATTCAGACAAGGGTTTAGGAATTTTCGAGAAGTCTCTGATGAACTTCCGATAATACCCCGCTAATCCTAGGAAGGACATAATTTCCTTCTCGTGCTGTGGTACCGGAAATTTCACTACTGCCTCTATTTTACTAGGATCCGCTTTGATTCCATTCTTGGTAATGATGTGTCCTAGATACACAACCTCCTTCCTCAAGAAAATGCACTTATCAGGTTGAAGTCTCAGGTTCGCTTCCTTCAAGCACTGCAGTACCTCCCTCAGCCTTTTATTATGCTCCTGTAGATCCGGTCCAAAAATCACGATGTCATCCAGATAGACGAAACACCGAATTCCCTGTACTCCAGCCAGGACAGAATTCATGAGCCTTTGGAAAGTTGCAGGCCCGCCCTTAACCCCGAAAGGCAATCTACAGAACTCGTAGTGCCCATATGGTGTGGAAAAGGCAGTTTTACACCTATCCTCTTCCCTTACAGGAATCTGATGAAATCCCGAGGCCAAATCCAGAGTTGAGAAATATTTGGCATTTCCCAATCGATCCAGTATATCGGATATATTGGGCAATGGAAATGAATCACCAACCGTGACTTCATTCAAGCGTCGGAAATCTACCACAACGCGGAATTTAACCTTCCCTGACGCATCCATTTTTTTAGGAACCACAAGCAAAGGCGCATTCCACTGGCTTTTGCTTGGACGCACGATTCCATTCTGCAACATCCCCTTGACCTGGTGATCCACCTCCTCCATCTGTGATTCTGGTAACCGATGAGGCCTGACATTAATAGGCGCTGTCCCCGGTTTCAATGGGATCTCATGCTTCAGATGATCTGTAGCTCCAGGAGGATCTCCTGGTAGCTGTACGATGGAGTTGTATTCCTCCAAGATTTCCAGAAGGGAATATTTCTCCTCCTGATTTAGGTGCTCAATCCTCAGATTCTCTCGCAATAATTTGATGCGGTCTTTCACCTCGCCCCTCTCGGCATCCCTCAGAATCATAATTATTTCCCCCGACGGCAGCGATTCCAGTTTAACCGTCGGTGGATTGATGAACACATCGTTGTCGTTCGTATTCACCACACAAACGAGCACTTGACCCTTTACTGCCTTCGTGAGACACTCCCCCATGAAGACGCCCTTCGCCAGTTGGTTTTTCCGGACGATACCAGTTCCGCTGCTTCGTGTGGGTACCGTTAGTAATACCTCACTTCTAGCCCCGATTTTCGTGGGTGTTTGATCCTGGAACAGCTCGAACGGATGTCCATTGATCACCAACGCCTTCCCATGGACTGTTTCCACCTTCAACGTAGGTGAAGACAGAAAATCTTCGCCTAAAATCCTCCCAAGGCAAGGAAAATTCGCAGGAACGATCTGAAACGTATGTCCCAGACATCTATTACCAATTTCCAACCGAAGAATAACCTCACCCAGGGTGGCGACGTCATGATTTGAAATCCCCCTCAAGATTCGGCTTCTCGGGGAAATTTCAACACCTTCCGTCAGCTTGTCCGCCCTCACTAAGGAAATCTTCGCTCCGGAATCTGCCAAGAACATGGTTGGCAGCTCCAGCTCCAGCGCAGTGAGGAAAATCTGTGATTTTATTTCCCCCTGCAGTGCTGGCTTTATCATCGTTGTTTTGTTTCCCTGGAAACTCCCCCCTTGCCGTGTAGGTTTTACCATCATAACTTGATAGGCCCCGACAGGCATAATTTTCCCCTCATCAGACTTATCAACCCTCCTTTTTGGATCTAGGTTACTGCTGTCGGTACCCGAATTATTATTCCGCTTACCTGCAAAATGAGACTTCACGAGCTCCGCAGGAATTCTCTGCGAGTCAGATATTTCCAATTTCTTCTTTAACTTACGGCAATCAGCGGCCTCATGACCTGCATACCGGCAATGTTTACACACAGCGCCGAATGGGTTGACGCTGCGTCGCTCTGACGCAACCGGCAACGATTTGCGTTGACCTGCCTGCGGATTGCGACAATCTTTTGCAATATGACCTGATTGTCCGCAGTTGAAGCAATTCCCAGTGGATTGCCGGGCCGTAGAAACTCTATTCCCGCCACTGGAGTTCCTTTGAGGCATCTCAAAATGCCTCCCTTTCTGAGGGCCAGAGATGGTTTTCTCCAATTCTACGGCTCCTGCACAGGACTCGTGGAGTGTCTTGAAATTATGGGCTCGCACCAAAATCTGCAACTGCCCTCGCAATCCCTGTTCGAACATAAGTTTAGCCCGAGACATTAGAATGGTTCAAGCAACGCGCTAATTTTTATTGTCATGTGGCTAATGCTGGGGAGCATCGCGGAAGTTCGGGGGGAGGGACATGTGAATTTATTTTGAGCCAATTGACAGATTGCATTTGAGCAACTACGTTTGGACGGTGGCTGCAAGCACGGATGGTGCATCATGGCTGGCGAGAGCTGATTAACTGCAGGAACATCTGAATTATACGAAGCAACTGTGCTTCAGGGCTGGACCATGGGGTTCCAACTTCCATCACCTCGTGGATCAATGGATTGTCGATTTCGAGGAAACGAGAAGCGTCATCACGGCGTTGTTTGGGTTAAATGAGAGGAGGAAAGGCCGTCGAGGTCTTATAAATAGTCTGGGCACGGTAGCCAAGTCACTTTTCGGGACTATGGATGCTGAAGATGAACGGGAAATACGCGAGAGGATTTCACGTCTGGAGGCTGGAGTTCAAGGGGCACTGGATATTTCTGGGAAGCAGTTGCAGATTGTTAACTCTACGCTTCTTCATCTAGCTCAAACGGAACAGATGATTCAGAAGAACGAAAACATCTTGTTGAGGTCTATCAAACAGATTCAGGGATGAGGATACGCAGATGGCACACCGGCAACTCGTAGATGAGCATTTTTTGGTGGTGGAGGTCATCTACACTGGGGTGATGCGGGATGCTGCGAGATTAAAAAAACTGCTGACCGACTCCAAGGGGCTAATATTCGACACAGGAGTGTTCACGGAGGAGGGATTGGTCGACCTTCTCAGGAAAGCCAAATTACCGAAGGGTTTAAGTTTTCCCTTTGAGTTGGAGGTAGCAGGGGTACATGAACTGCAAGAGGTATCAACTGTTAGTGTATCCGCAGTCGGCATGAAAATCATCACGGTAATAGGAATACCCCTGGTGGATTTCCAAGCATTCGACGTTAAGCTGATGCATAGCATTCCTGTGCGGACAACGAACGGGTATCACTCGTACTTGGAGGCATCAAATGCGCTTCTGGTCGTACATGGCGCAACACATCAGTACGTGCCAATGACCGAGGGGCAATTGAATTGCTGCAAGAGAGTTCGGGGACAATACTTATGCACCGACTCTTTGCCGATTCAAAAAATGAGAGTCACTAGCCCTTGTGAGGTGCGAATGTACCTGAGCCCAGATAAGATACCGGAAACGTGTAGCACGAGACATCTGCGGCTACAAGGTCTCACGCTCATCAAAATGCGGAAGACTAACGCATGGTTCTACGTGGCACCGGAACCTGAAGCAATTGCCATAGCTTGCAGAGAGGGGAAAATTCGAGACACCCTTCAAGGTTCGGGAATAATGCGGATAGAAGATTTCTGTGAGGTAATCGCTCCTGATTTCACTATCCGTGGCCGAAAGTCAATGGAAACAACCTGGGAGAATCATATTCAGCCTAGACTGAACTTGACACTAATTAATGACACCATTACGCAACTACAGCAGCAGGACCATAACGTGAGCGACATTCGACTCACAAACGTCATAGGGAACCTGAAGGAATTGGAGGACCTTCATGTGCAGATAGAGACCGAAAAGGAAGATCTAGGGAAGCTTCAAAAGAAATTCGACTATCAGGAATTTCTACTCCACCCATTATCAATATTTTCAGTGGTCATGGTGGTTCGTGCCCTTGTACTAGGAGTATCTCTGTACTGCTGGTGCCGGAAACCCTAGCCTGCGTGTGTTAGAGAAGCGAAGGAAGTTGAAAGATTTACTTGTAAATACGTATTGACATTAATTCTCAGGTTTAGCCATGTTTCCTTCTTTTTAAATGCGGTTTCACCTTCTTGAAGGGGCGGTGAAGTTTTGGACGAATTTTGATCGACCCAGACTTTTGATTGACTATAACTTCTTCAATATTGATTTTATCGAGGAAAAATCTCTTGCCGACGGATTTTACAAATTAAATATAGAATAGGTTTCTGGGCTCTTTTCCGCGAAATTGTTCATAGATAAGGCTGTACAGTCTTGTTCAACTGTCTAACCTTTCACTATTTCATGCCCCCAGAAGTGATGATCGTGGATATTCTTAGGATTTCTACTTTTCCAGAGAACATTTCTTTACCTCCACGGAGGAAAAAGGAATGTTTTTATAATTATTGATGAGATAGGGTTAGAGAAGAAAATTATCATCAGTAATAATTTTCTTCCCCGGCGGGGAGGGATGTTATGCCCCAAAATGCCATAACATTTCAGTTTCGTAATCCGGAGAATACGAGGACACGAAAGTGGCACGTATTATTCGGAATGCAAAACATATATAGAGAAAGGAAAATAAAAGGTAATGAATATATGTGGATAAATCCACGTATATGCAACTTATGTAGATAACTGGGGCGCAGCGTCAGCGCTTTACGCCTCGAACTGGCCTCTAGCGCGTCACCGTGCGATGTAATACGAATCCACGAGACAATAAATACTCGAGGACTCGTATTCTCTGGGCCAGTTATCCGAATACCATTCATAAGGAGTTACTTCTTTTGTACTTATACTCGCCTGATACTCTGTGTCTCAGAGCGAGTCTTTAATTGTTGATAAATTTGGGAAATAACCAATAAAGATAGTTAATCAATTGAAGATATCTGCTCCTATCCTCTATCCGCGAGTGTGAACCCCGGAACCCGAACCCAACCGCTCGGGTCCATTACACATGTGTTTTTTCTTTTTTTTTGTTACAGGCCGGAGCTCGTTGGGAGGGAGGTGTCGGCCCGGACACCCCGGGAGCGCGGTGGGTCCGCGGTCTGAGGCGTGAGGCGCGTGGCCTGGAGGCCGAGGGCGAGCAGATGCTCGCCTTATACGACGTGGAGGATGCCTGGAGTCTCAGGGTCCTCTTCGGGTACGAGCCCGCCCAGCCCGACCTGACCCAGGAGAATTGGGACCTGGAGCAGTGGGACTCAGGCCACTGCCCCCCCCTTTCTCATTTAATTTTAAATTTAAAAAAATAAATAAAAAAATGTGTATTTTTTTTTACTCGTCCCCGGACCTCTCTCAGCCCCGGACCTCTCTATAAACGAGACGAAGGGGAGGGTTTGAGTCACCTACTGAGCGCGTCTCCAGGTGGCGGATAGGAGGGGACCGGAGTATGAGTGGCACCTTGGGACCGGAGACAGGAGGCTGGAAAGAGCACCTGAATCTGGATTTCCGGGGTACACTTCGGATATCGGTCTGCGATGGCTATAACGTCGACCTACGGGAGTAAAGACCCGTCAGGAAGACCAAAGGCATCGCCGCGGACCAGACTCCCCAAGCCAAGGTGGAAGTAATCGTGCCGAGGGCTGAATGGCACTGGGGTACAGTGTCTCTAACGATACCCTTGGGGAACCAGGCAGCACCCCATTGTATGCATGCCTTACCTCCGCATCCAGGCTCTGCGGGGGTGGACCGTTTTTCCTGGTCACTCGTGGGAATCATATGGACCCAACAATTAATAAAAATTTTAACGCCGATGACGGTGCCCTCACTGAGGAAACGGCAAAGGCTTCCAGGGCGGAGGAGGTGACGATCTGCGCTAGGGCTCCGGAAGGGGAACAAGTGCAGATACAAATGGAAGCGGCGGGGGAGCCAGCCTCAGAGGGGCCTACCAGTAGTGGGCCCGCTGTCGCTGACCCTACCCAGGGGAAGAAGAGAAGGGGTAGGACGGGTGCGGAGAAGCGCCGGGCCCGCCAGGCTAGGCTGAAAGCCGATGCCTCGCGGGATCAGCAATCTCCGCAGGTAGAGACCGCGTCAAGGGGTAAGGAGGAACAGGGGACAGGGCCCAAGAGGCCCAGGTCCTCAGGATCCACTCCCCCCGATGTGGCCATGCCCATGAAAAAGTTGAGGGCCATGGAAGGACTGGGGGCAACCTCCTTCAGAGAGGCGGCGAAGGGTGGCGGCAGGGTGGCCTTACTGCCAACTGGCCATCCTGAGCTGTCTCTGACGAGGGAGCAAGCCGACCTGGTTCAGGAGGCGCTAGTGGCGTCGCTGTTCGAGACTGACATGGAAGGTCAGCTCCCGAGCTTTGACGGCCACTGGTTTGACGATGGCGTGCTGTTTGTGGCATGCACGGACGGTCAGTCAAGAGAGTGGCTGAAGTCTGTGGTGCCCACCCTGGTACCCTGGGAAGGGGCCTCCCGTATCATGATGGATAAGGAAGCGCTCCAAAAACTGATCAGAGTCACGGCCTTTCTCCCGGGAAAACCCGTAGGAATGGCTGTGGCCCTTGAGAGGTTGAGAAAGCAGAACAGTGCCCTCACCACAGGCAAGTGGAGGGTCTGGGACTGCCGGAGCGGGGAGGAGGGGCTCAACCTGGTGTTGGGTGTGGACCCCAAATCTCTAGAGGCCCTGAAGGGTATGGGGATGGCCCCTTTCTACTGCCTCGGCCGGGCTCGTTTCTACGAGACCCAGCGGCGAGCGGCGGGGGGAAAGGCGCCCCAAGCGCAGCCAGGCCCGGGGAAAACGATCGCCGACCAAGGGGAGTCAGGGATCGCAGGGGAGAGGGGAGGGCAGGAGGGAGCGCCAAAAGGTCCGAGTGGCTCGGTGAGTGCCCCAGGAACTGCCGGGGAAGGCGCCCATGAGGGGAGGGAAAAGGGGAGCGAGGAAAGCTCCCTCTTACAGAGGGACCCCCTTGCCCCTGCAAAGCCTCCGCTGAGCGGACGCACGAAGGGCCGAAGAGGAAGGCCGCCTCTGGTGAGAGGGGGCGCGGCGGGAACTGGGAGGGGGTCTCAAGGGACCCTCAACTGGGCCCTGCCGGGCTCATCCCACTCGGGGCAGGGTAGGGCGCCACCAGGCGGCCCTGCCTAATGGCCCATCAATGGCCAGGCGAAGGAGGGGGGAAGGAGCAGAGCGCAATATGCAGGGAGACGGCTTAGGCTCTCTGCTAGTCCACTGCTCCCAGATTAACTTGCAACACTGCAAGGCTGCGACTGCCCTGCTGAGTCGCAGTCTAGCAGTAGAGCATACACACATATGCCTTATGCAAGAGCCCTGGCAACACGGAGGCTCAGTAAAAGGCCTATCTGGAGGCGAGGTGGAGCTATTCTATGCTCGGGGCGACCTGGGCCCCAGGGCCTGCATTGCTGTCAAAAGAGCGTGCGGAGCCAGGGGAATGGCCAACTTCTGCCACAGAGACTTGGTGGCGGTTGTCGTGAGACTTCGGGGGGAGGCCGGTGCTGAGGATATAGTGTTCTGCTCGGCTTACTTCCCACATGACTCGTCGACACCACCACCTACCAAAGATCTGCGTGATCTGGTGAATCACTGCACAGCTAAAAAGCTGCCACTCATCATAGGGTGTGACGCAAACGCGCAGAACGTGGTGTGGGGCAGCGAAAGATGTAATGACAGGGGCACTGCTCTCCTGGAATTTATGGCAGACGTGGACCTGGAGATCCTAAATAGGGGCTCGAGGCCCACGTTTGTCACTTCTCGCTGTCAATGTATCATTGACGTAACCATGTGCACCCGCCGGATGGCGGGGCGATGCAGGGACTGGAGGGTGGACCGGGAGGACACACTCTCTGACCATCGACGCATCAGATTCAGCATAGAGGGCTGTGCCCAACCACAGCAGGACCGCCTGCGCAGAAACCCAAGGGCCACCGACTGGGACTCCTTCGAGAGGAACCTGGAGGAAAGGCTCAGGGTAGGACGCGTTAGGCCCTGCAGGGAGGACCGGTTAGAGGACGAGGTGGAGAGAATCCACGTTGCCCTAACTGAGTCCTTCGAGACGGCATGCCCGGTTAGACGATGCAGGATGGGAAATAAAGTGCCTTGGTGGAGCCGTGAGTTGGACAGGCTGAGAAGCCAGTCCAGGCGACTCGGGAACCGAGCGCACAAATCGAAGAGAGCCGAAGACTGGACTCTGTACAGAAATGTGCGGAGGGAGTACAAGAGGCTCATAAAACGATCAAAGGAGCTCACCTGGATGACATACTGTGAGGAACTGGAGGTGCTCTCAGGCATCTCCAGGCTTCGCAGGGTCTTCTCGGGGGGCCCTGCACAAATGCTGGGTGGAATCACGCTAACAAGCGGAGAGACCATCACAGAACCGCGAGAGGTCCTGGAGCATCTGGTTCGCGCGCACTTTCCGGACTCTACTATAGAGCATCCTGGAGAGTGCCCGGAAGTGGACTGGAAGCGAACAGGAAGCGGCGATCCCGGTTGGGAGCTAGCCGCAAGAATAGTAACGTTGGACAGGCTGCAGTGGGCGGTGGACTCCTTCGAAATGTACAAGAGTCCGGGTCCGGATGGGATTCATCCGGCCCTCTTGCGAAAAGGGGGCCCATTGCTCCTGCGCAGACTGATACCAGCATTTAGGGCCTGCCTAGCATTGGGCTATGTGCCTGGCAGGTGGCGGGAAGTCAGGGTTGTCTTTATCCCCAAACCGGGTAAATGCAGCTACGACAACGCGAAGGCCTACAGACCAATCAGCCTGAGCTCCTTCTTGTTGAAGACGCTGGAGAGGCTGGTCGACAGGCACATTAAGGAGGGGGCACTGAGGACTAACCAGATATGCTCCTCACAACATGCTTATGAAGCTGGCAGATCAACCGAGACTGCGCTGCACCACTTGGTGGGCACAATAGAAAATGCAAAGGAAAGGGGGGAGGACACCCTTGGTGTCTTCATAGACATCGAAGGGGCCTTCGACAATACTTCCTTTGATACGATGGAGAAAGCTGTGGCAGCTTTTGGGATCGAGAAATCGGTCATCAAATGGATAGCCGCCATGCTCCGAACAAGAGTTGTCCACTCCACCCTTGGGGACAGTGAGGTAAGGGCTGCGTCAGGGAGGGGCTGCCCGCAGGGGGGGTTATCTCTCCTCTGCTTTGGCTCCTCGTTGTTGACGGCCTCCTCACTGGACTCGAGGAACTGGGGGTAAGGACAGTCGCATACGCAGAAGATGTGGCACTGCTGGTTACTAGCAGGAACGCGAGCACGCTACATAGCAAAATGCAGAAGGCGCTGGACTATGTTCAGCAGTGGTGCACATCGAAGGGCCTAAGGGTAAATCCAGGCAAAACGGAGATGGTGCACTTTACATGCAGAAGGAGGGGTGCTGTTAAAGCTCCCTCCATTTATAACACAATGCTGGAATTCTCGGGGGAGGTCAAATACCTAGGTATTTGGCTCGACAAGAAGCTCAGCTGGAAAAAGCATATCGCCATGCAGACTAGCAAGGTCACTATGACATACTGGGCGTGCAGGCGAATGTTCGGAAGCACATGGGATCTAAGGCCGAGGATGGTCAAGTGGATCTACACGGCCATTATGACCCCACAGCTCAGATACGCAGCCGCAGTGTGGTGGACAGCCTTGAACAAGGCCTGCCACAGGAAAGTGGTGGACAGAATAGGCAGGCTTGCGATGCTGGGCATAACAGGGGCTCTCAGAACGACCCCGAGCTCAGCGTTGGAGGCCCTGCTCTTCATGCAACCGCCACACCTAATTATAAGGGAGGAGGCGATAAAAGCGGCCGCAAGATTGCGGCTACAGGGAACTTGGAAGGGAGCCAGGAATGGGCACGCTAGTGTCCTCCGCGCAGACGGTGAGCTGAAGGGGCTACTGTCGGGCGGTGCTGACGCCTGCAGACCCAGATGGCACTTTCGCAGGAAGTTCTCTGTCAACCTTGGGTGGGGGGAAACCTCATCCGGTAAGGATGTGGACTGGGCGCCGCCCCGCGGTCTAGTCTGGTACACGGACGGATCACGGGTGAGCGGACGGGCAGGAGCGGGGGTCTGGTCAGAGGGGCCCGCAATAGCGAGGACCATTGGGCTGGACTCGCACGCAATCGTGCTCCAGACTGAGCTGGCTGCCCTAAGGACCTGCGCCAGGATGATCCTGGAGAAAGGGGACAAGGGCAAAAAGATCTTCATCTACTCAGACAGCAGGCGCGCACTGAGGGCAATACTCAGGTATGAATGTTGCTCTAGGTTAGTGGGTGAATCCGTTGAGCTGATGAAGGACATTGCCGTAAATAATCGGCTTGAGGTGGCTTGGACTCCGGGCCACGCTGGCATCAAAGGCAATGAGAAAGCCGATGAGCTAGCAAAGAACGGTAGCAACAGGGCCTTTCGGGGAGAGGTGGAACACGTAGGCGTGCACATCGATTTTGTGAAGGACCTGGTCAAGGAGCGTGGGGATAGGAGGATTGTGGAGAGATGGGACTCGGAGACGGGTGCCAGGCACACGAAATCCTTCCTAGAAAAACCCACTAGGAAGATTGCAGAGACTTTGTTGGGCCTTAACAGGGCTAAGCTCCGCGCTATAGTGGGGCTCATCACTGAACACTGGCCCCTGGCTCTGTATTTATCAAGGATAGGCAAGGGGACTGACCCCCTATGCAAAAGATGCGGGTTGACGGAGGAAGATCCTCTTCACCTATGCACAGGATGCAGCGGGCTCGATGAAGTCCGGTGGGATGTTTTTGAGTCTGCGTGCACAGATATATGCGTCGATAGGGACGGGATCAAGGGGCTCTATGAGTTTGCTCGTAGGGCACAGATACTCGATACCGTCGATTAGACGGCTGCCTAAGGGCAGGATGTAAAATGGCCGTGAGGCTGATTGCACCTCTGACTTGGACCGTCTAAGGATGATAAGTGATAACTGATAAGTGAGTAGTTTAAGTAATAATTTTGAGACTAGACCCTATTTTAGATTTAAGATTATTATTAAGAACAAAAACAAATGTATTTTAGCTTTAATTTTTTTTAATAAAAAAAAAATGGTTAAAATAAATTTTTGTATTTCTTTGTTCTTTTTGCATTATCCCTTCCCTTAGTTTTAAGTATCATAAATTCTCTTTTTTAATAAAAAAAGAGAAAAAAAGAAAAAATAGAAACAATATTTAGATTTAAAATAATATATATTACTTCTAAGTTTTTTTTTAATAAATAATTTTCTAAAAAATAAATATATGTGTTCCTTTTTTTTTAATGTTTAGTTCGTTTTTTTTCAAACTATTATTAAATAGGAATTGGGCGGGGAAAAATTTAACGGGAGACTTTCTAATTTTTATTTATTTATTTATTTTTCTTTATATAACATACATTTTTCTTACAGCTAATTTTCATTTCGCGGGCCGCGGGTTTTTGAAACTTCGTTGTTCAATTCGAAATACGAACGGCTAAAAACCCGCCAGTCAAGCTGACGGTGGCGCCCCACCCGAGAATCGGTAACCCCTCCCAGAAACGTAGTTTCCCAGAATTCCACAGTACCGGTAAAAACGTAGGGCCACCTCCTGGCGCCAGGGGGCTCTGCGCAAATGTAACCACTGTAGGGCCCATTTTTAAAATAATGAATATCTAGTGAACAAATAAACTTAAAAATATTGAATTTGGTTATTTATCATCTACTAACGATTCCCTATCCATTGATAATAACTATTCGACTCTACAAATAAATATTGATCGAGTGTCGGGATAACCCCCTGCTCATTAAATTGCTTAATTAATTATTAAATAATGAAGGCCTACAAACGTTTTTAGTGCATAACAATATTATACAAAACTACTACAATCAATTGAAATTGATAAAATACTTAATTTTCAAATAAACAGTGCGCGCTAACTAGCAGCGGTTAAATCGCGGTTTTTTAAAACCATAGGGCAGAGTCGCAAAACCATCAAGCCGCCGTTTTGGGCCTGTCGCACGTACGATCTTACTCTCAGGTTTCGTGATGACGTCATGATACACTGTCCGCCGAATACCATGATAGTCGATCTGGTAGGGATCTGCTTTATCGACAACGAGCGCGCGAATCGAGTCGTAATGAATTTGTTTACGCGATTCATAATTCAGTCTAACCCCTTTTATTTTACTAACTTCCGCGATACTGCCGTCCGGTTTTTTTACGCGATAAGTGTAAAATTTAGGCCCCCCAGAGACAAAAGAAGTAATGAAACTTCCTTCTCCGTAGCCCTCTACCTCGTCGGTCAAATCCCCTAGAAAATTCCCTAGCGGTAATTCATTTGATCCATCGCTGACGTAAATTACCGAATCTGTATCATAATATAAAACTCGTTCTTGTTGTTTTTCTAGATAAGAATATAACTTTAGACGTGCGTGAGCGGTTGTATAAGCCGCAATAACGACATTAGCCTTAGTGGATATTTCCGCGGCTTCGTTTAAATGTATCCAGGACATGAAGAGAGTGTCGTTATCGACAGGAACAAGTCCTGTTACTTCACTTTCAGGATTAAACATTATATTTGCAAATTCCTCGTGTGTTCGAATAATAGCTTTTTTTGTCAAGTTTTCCCTCTCCCCAAATTTACCCCAGAGACAGTTTAAACAAAGTTTTGCTACTGCTCTTAATCCGGCATTCTTTTGAATTTTATCCTTGTCAAGTTTTATACCTTCTCGCGCCTCATATTCAGCAATATATTTATTCTTTGATTCATCATCTACACACTCGGCAGGCCAATCCGAAGCCTCTTGTTTTATTTTCAAAAAAGTGTTAATGTATTCGGCAAATAATCCGCCTGTTCGCGTCACAGGATTATAACGCGTAGTTCTCTTATACTCCCAAAGCTCACTGATTTCTAATATTTTATACCCCATTTCTACGGCTTTACGAAGTTCTGGAGCGACCCAAGTTCCCAAAAATTCGCGATCAGGGGGATCATCATGAGGGCAATTGTCCTGTACAAGATCATCGCAGCATGATCGACAGAGAGGGAACAGTAACTTTCCATGGGCTTTTACTGGTAAAACAGGATAAAATAATTGACGAGGGGGTAAAACGCGACATTTCACAAGACCTTCTATCCGCGAAATATTATTATTAGGGCAAATAAGCTGGCAATCACGCCCCACATGGACAGTGGGATGTCCAATCGGGAAAATCCCTGTCTTTAAAACGTATGGGTATAACGAACAAACGTCAACATAGCGAATTTTTTCATTATCTTTTACATAATAATGTGTTACGGTATTTCCTGTTCGTCCCCCGAAAAATGCATCGCGTGGATCCAGGGCTATAAACATCTGCTGATCAACGTTTTCTACAAAATTCGCCAACGCACGATCTGTCTTTTTTTGACGAATAAAATCGCATTCCCACATTTCAACGACTTCCTAACCCGAGTGTCGCAATTCCCGTGTAATCGCCCCTGTTCTCTCATATCGACTCTCTAGTGTATCCTTGTGACTTAACTCTTTATCTCTATTGAATTTGAAACACCGTGGGCATCCGTGCCAATAACATCCGTGGAACTGATATGCATATTTCTTATTATTATTCGCGGTATCCTCCCAAAAACTATCTAGACGCAGGCCTGATGTTGTTCTGTGTTCACGAGTTCGTCCGGCATGTTATATTCGATGATTCTCGCAATGTTCGCGCCACAAGAGCCATTCAATTGCGATTTTCGACTGCGCTTTCCCTAACCGATATGCTCCCTGAGGTATAATGCCTATCTGCTTGTCTTTTAAGAAATTTGTTTAAAAAATACGCATTAGGGTGGCCCATGAAAAGTGTAGTTTAAATATCTGCATTTACAGTGTTCTATTCTGATAGGGTAGCTTATAAAACATTTATGTGAATTTTTTCAAAATTTTTTAAATGTTTTTAACCACCGCAAACGCTATTCAAAGTTTGAAGAAAATGTTTGACCTACTGGCAGTTTGCAGTCACTAAGTTTGATGACAAGTCAAATTACTTTATGGCGGTTCTCGCTAGGTATGTCATAAAAGTGTTCAGTCGGTGCACGGGACATCTTCCAGGTACCCCAAAAAAACCTTTGCCTATCCATTCCACTGAATTTTCGACAAACATAAGGTAAAGCTATGTAAAACGAGCCCTGTGGAATTTTTTCTTGAACGTTAGTGACGGATTCACTTAATAATGAATTGAAATAACAATTTTTTCCAAATGGAAAATACATTCGTCTTTTTTTGACTGAGTCAAGACTGAGCTTAATGATTGTCTTTTTGAATCATGGTTTTTTTTTCGAAGAAGCTCATAGATTCTACTTTACCCTTCTCTGCCCTATATTCTTGAAGTCAATTACTGTCCGGAATATCAAATTTTCAAGGACGGTCAAAAAAGAATGGTTCTTTTTCCATGAAGAGTGAAAGGTGAAATAAATAAATGAGAAAGAAATTAAAAAGTCCGGTAGTTGAAATGTGATGACTACTCGATTGAAGCATCATTATTCTTCGTGAAAAAATTCCATTTATCCACATTTTCTTATTTAATCAAAAATTTATCGATTTTCACAATTTCATTGGTTTTTTGACAAAAATGCGAGAAAAAATCAATTGAAGTGAGAAATAAACCGTATTTCTTCACGTAAAATAATTTAAAAATTCGCTCAATGGAATTTTAGAGCATTTACAGTAATAATAAATTTTGTTTTCCGAGGAAACCAGAATTTATGAGTCCCTATTTGAATTTATGGTTGGGCGATGCACGCCCGACTATTACTAGAGGGACCTTGATGACTATCCGCAACGGAATTTCTTTAATGCAAAGTCGAATTTCTCGCTCTTTCCCAATATTTTCTTGGGGCAACTCCTACGTACTTTGTCTTTCACATGGCAAAATACATCGCACCAATTTTTGTGGTAGCCATTGAAGGTCAGTCAACAGGAGACATCCACACTGTCGACATCTCAGCAATCGTTACGTTGAAATCTCAGTAGTCAACCGCAAAAAAAAACACGCGTCAATATGCCGGAAACGCGAACCGTAACGAATATTGTGTTAATCGGGAATGCGACTCCTGATATTTGTGGAAATCAGTTGCCTTCGAACCGGCAGGAGTTACAATGCTACTTTTACCAGACGAGATATGCTGAACCAAAACTCACATCTCGTAGAGCTGGAATGAGTGTTGTGCGAAAGTGCGCTGTCTTCTGGGAATATGCAGGGATCCCAATAGTGCAAGAGTCGTATGCGATCGATAAGGTGGAAAAATTAGTGAAACGATATAAATACATTCTCAAGTACGGATCACGCAAGGAGGAGCCAGTGGTACAATGCAAGGTGATCGATTTCACATGTATGCTGGAAAATCTGTTCGATATTGCTCATGAAAAGCAAATGAAGAGCATAGAAAATAAAGAAGCGAAAACATTATTGAATCTGCATCGAGAAACAGGACGAAATGGCCGTTTAGATAGAATCATTGACACTGGGATTGGAATTCTGTGTTTACGAGAAAAAAAAGACGAAAGGGAAACAGAGGAGTTATTAGAAGATACGTCAGTTTGCAAAGTAACCCTCCTTATATTTTTTCAAAATATGCCGCAGACAATAGTCGAAAATGAGCCGAATGGTCGTATAAAAACGTCCTGAGGGAGTAGCAAACCTCCGCGTTATCTCCACGCCCAGGGCGCAAGTATTTCTGAGACTGGTTGTCAAAATTGAGGGGAAGCTTTTCACGGTTATACTTTGGATGTATGCCGGATGAGGGAATTATCAGAGAGACCTATAAATGAAATTCTATAAATGAAATCGATGAAATTGCTCTGGTGCATGTCATTCCTGTCACGGATCGCTGGTGAATCGTTGTTCATTTGCTTAATTTTCTAGTTCAACCCCGGCCTACTATGCTGAATATTGCTAATTGCATGCTAGATGAAGATGAAAACCTCGATGAGTTGTTGAAACAAATAGACGATAGCGATGAAACGGACGGCAGTTATCAAGTCCAGTTACCAACCACGAAAGCCAAACGACAGAAACTTATGGCTCCCAATCTCACGGCAGTTCTAGATAGGGCTAAAGTTAGTGATCGCATGGCCGCAAGGATCCTTGCTGCTACCCTCATAGAGGCCGGGATAACGTTGGAAGATGTTGATTTGAGCCGCGAAACTATTCGTCGAAATCGACAACAACATCGCGAGGTACTCCAAAGAAGCATTTGCGATAATGTGAGAATTAAAAAACCAGATGTCCTCGGCGTTCACTGGGATGGAAAGCAGGAGACGGATCCGGGAAATAAATTCGTAAAAGCTGATCGACTTTCGGTGCTAGTATCGGGTCATGAGTGGAGTCAATTGCTTGGTGTACCCAGATTGGAACGAGGAACCGGATATACGCAAGCCGAAGCAGTCCATAGATTACTGAAGGAATGGGATCTGCTGGACGATGTATGCACCATGGTGTTTGATACAACAGCAAGCAATACAGGTGCCTTCAATGGTGCATGCATCTTACTGGAACAACTAGTTGGAAGAGACCTGCTGCATTTGCCATGTCGTCACCACATTCTGGAGCTACTTTTGAGAGCAGCCTTTGAATCTGGCATGGGATGGACTTCGGGGCCCGACGTTCCAATTTTCAAAAGGTTTCAAGTGCAGTGGAGCAGTATCGACAAAAATGATTTTTCCCCCGGAGTTCATGATGCTACAGTGAAGGAAGCACTCAATGATCACATGCAACAAATGCTCGATTTCGCTGAGGCACAATTAAAGGTTAGTCAGAATATATTGTTCATACGTCAATGATACACTCGTTATCTCCATTTTTATTGTTCCAAAATTCAAATTTGATGGTTGATAAATTGATGTTCCACTCTCTGTCGGCTACCTAGGGTGATACTGTTCGCATGGACTACAAGGAGTTCCTGGAACTGGTGGTATTGTTTCTGGGTGGGAATTTACCGAGAGGAAACCGTTTCAGAGCTTTGATCGGTATTCACCATGCTAGGTGGATGTCGAAATCGATCTACTCCCTAAAAATCTTCTTGTTCAGAAACCAGTTTAATTTAACATCGAAAGAAAAATCGGGACTGATAGATGCATGTATTTTTATTATCATGTCGTACCAGAGGGCTTGGTTCACGGCTTCTAATGCAGTCTCAGCTCCGAACAACGATCTTCATTTGTTGAAAAGGATCGCAACGAACGCTAGTTCTTCAAGTCGTGTCGCAGTAAAGCTCTGGAAAGCTGTTTTTGCCAAGTTCGTGAACCACCTCTGGTATTTATCGGAGGAATTGATTGCTTTTGCCTTTTTTGACGAGAATGTAACTCTAGATTGTAAGAGAAAAATGTGTCGAGCAATCAAATCTTCTCCGCCACTCGGTGATGATAGAAAGAGGAGAAGAACTGGAATCCATGATCTAGCGTTGATTCCACAATTAAGCTTAGATTCATTTGTTACGCAGAATACACAGAAATTCTTCGAAATTTTGAGAATCGACTGTAATTTTCTGGAGAGTGATCCAGTCACATGGGAGATGAGAGAGGATTTTGCCAAAGCTATCAAAATTGTCAAATCTCTCCAAGTGACAAATGATATTGCGGAAAGGAGTGTGGCTCTCATGAGCGAATACAATAATTTGCTCACGAGAGACGAAAATAGCAAACAAAATTTATTGTTAATTGTGAAAGAATTCAGAGAATTATCACCGGGTTACTCGAGAAAAGATTTGCAGTCTAGGCTTGATGATTATTTAGATAACCAACTGCTGAATGTAAATAAATAAGAATGATTATAAATACTATTACTATTAGATTACGATTAAGTCATAATTAAGTTATACTTTATAATAATCATTATAATAATAATAATACTAATATTGGTAATTGTTAATCGACAAATGCCCATGAAGTAAAGTCAACCATGAATAAAATCGTTGTTCCACTGTTATTTGCGGTCGAACTAACCCTTCCCATTTGATTCCCGTTAAATTCTGAAGCTTATTTGATTCTCAAAATCCTTCATTCCTTCTAATTACTTCTCCTTCCGCCTCTCTCAATCGGTATTCTGAATGCTGATCAATTTTTTTAATAGTATTTTTTTATGAATTATTTCATATTAAAGGCTGGCAACCGATTGACAAATACGAAAAAATATCAATATTGTATTTCAGAGGAAGTTTCATTGCAATTTGCATAACGATTTTGGTTTTTTATGTCTTTCACCTAGAACATTGGGCTCAACTGATCAGAAACTCTCATTTACCGTATATCATGAAATATTTCCCCGATAGAGTGACAAAACTTTGTAATTATCGATATTTATTGAAATTTCATAAGGATTGAAATATAGTAAGCTTACTTCAAATGAAGCTATTCCTACGAATCAAATTTCATTAGATTCGTCATGATATGAAGCATTCCACTATGTAAATTTTTAATCGAAATCATTGAAAAATTAAAAATTCACTCATGGGCAATGAAGGGTACACTTTTATTTATTGGCTGTAGTAAAAGATTTTGTCCCGTGCCAGTGAAGGGTCAGACGGTTACCTGACCCTCTCCATTTCATTTTACAGCTCTCATTAGGAGCACCAGATAATCCGAGCACCTGCCGTTTCCAGAAATTTTAAAATTTTCCAATGCAGTTTTCCTTGATTCACAATGTAGAAAAATGTTAGTTTTCTAGTTGAGATGATAGTACAATAGTTGGATAACCATGCAGGCGAATCGGAAAGGAAATCGGATAATTTGGAACGCTTTTACAAGCCATCCAAAACCTTGATTTTCAGCTAATTTCGTACTTTTTTATGCCATGAAAAATAAGTATAAAAATTGCAAAAAATAATACTAATATTCTTAGGCTTCTCGTGATGCATGCTGGAGAAGAGAATTGCGAAATTCGTATAATTTCCAGGTATAATAATAAATATGAACTTTTTTCGTTTCTCTACGTATCTATATTATGTGAAATTCCGAGAACCCTTTGCCGCCTCAAAAAACAATTTCAAAATCCTGAAAAAATTCACACTAATATTTCATCAGCTATCCCATCAGAAGACAAAACTTTAAATGTAAATTTCAAAGTTTTCCTTTTTTGGGCCACCCTAATACGCATGCATGTAGAAGCAATCGTTACACACTCTGTAAAAGGACAGACATTTCCAGCATTCATAATCCGTTTTCGAAATTCAACACAGGCTCGTCTCAAAATTGTAACATCAAGTCTGCAATAATGAATAATTTCTTTACGAAAATCAAATTCATAATTTTCTTCGACGCGGTCATTATACCACGATAAGAATTTTTCACGATCTTGTACACCCATAGTGTCAGCACCGTAATATTTTCTATCAGGTGTAGGCCCTACGTAGTTTTGATTGTCTTTTGTATTGAAAAAATGTGGAAAATAGCCTTTTGCTATATTCCCCAATCCAAAAGCTTTCGGTAAACTTGCAAGAGCCATGGGAAAATAATTTGAACTATCTATAAATTTATTATCCTCAAAATCCATCAACATAATGTTTGTTCCGTTAATTATTGCTTTACATTGGCTGTTAATGCGTTTCATGACGTCTCGCAAAACGAATTGTGAATCATAGCCTTTCGCGTTATGTGCAATACAAACTACTTTTTTATACGTCTTACCCATCGACGTGATGTAATCAACAAATCCTCGCACAGGATCCTCACCATCGAAAACATTTTCCTGATGTTTACAAACGCCACATGGATTTCCGTGATTATCGTTGGCGTTCACAATGTCATCGTCGTTCATATCTGCACAACGATCACACACAGTTTGTCCGACACAAAGATTAGGAACGTGTACGTTGACGTCAGTAGTTCCTTGTAGAAGCTCATCCTGTCTGGTTTCAAAGTGGTAGAAAACAAACGCCACGCGTTTAAAAGTTAATTTTTTCTTGCTTTTTAAGGTGGGAATATAGCAGAGATGAGAAATATCTTCGTCCTTTTGACATACGTTGCAATAATATTTATGACACACATGATTCTGAGTTTTGCGATGATCAATTTTCGTATTACATTGTCCACACAATTTTATGTAGCCACAGACGGTGGGGTTATTTCCGTTGAAAGATCCTGGCTTCTTATGTTGATCGAAGCACAATTGACCGTGAAATTCTCGATTACAATCGTCACACACTATTTTATCAACAATCGTAGAGTCACACGGAGGATTCTTCAAACACCTATCACAAGTCTTATCACGAACATGTCCTTGCGTAGTGTAAGGTTTGTTACAATGCTCGCAATAATACTTCACGCCAAAGAATGAAGGTAAATTTTGGATTGGCTCGTAGTGGTCCTCTTCTGGATAATACACAATCGGTAAGGTATATCGGACGGCCATCTTTCTGCTAATCAATTCAGGTGTACCCTCGTAGAGCACAGGGCGATCTTTTCCGTTTCTCATGAGGGAATAGACCTTGATAAGGCATCCTTCTCCAGCCAAGTATCGCTGATATTGATCAAGTTCCTGTAGACCACAGCCCTCATCAGGACCAATGACTCTTGCCGTTTGAGTTAGTCTTTTGGACCCCTCACGTTGCATTCTTCCCTTGTCTTGCCATACCTCGTGTATCTTGCCCTTATCCGCTCTGGTGTTCAATTTTTTGGCATGTGCTTTGGCCACAACAAGTGATCGGGCTAGACACAAGCCATTTTCATTCGAAATGTGAAGAATACATTTTCTGCTAAGCCCTCTTTTCATGTCGTTTTCAAGAAAACCTTGACCTACCGGTTTTAGGCATAATTAGTCAGAAGGCAATATGGATACGAGGTGGAAACATCCCTTTACTGCAATGATTTGCGGCCCCACGGGTTGTGGTAAAACACTTTTTGTTAAAAGGTTTTTGAAAGAAATTAAGCAAATGTGCGATATGCCAATTGAAAAAGTGATCTTTTATTACGCTGAGTGGCAGAACGGATATTCGGATTATGATAATACTTTTGTCGAATTTCGTGAAGGCCTACCAAGATCTGGAGATTTTGATGATTTTAAGCCAAAATTGGTTGTTGTGGACGATTTGATGAGAGAATCTTCGAATGGTGCAATAGTTGATTTATTTACAAAAGGAAGTCATCATAAAAATCTCCGTGTAATGTTTCTATCTCAAAATTTATTCCACCAAGGAAAAGGATAGAGAGACATTTCATTGAATACAAATTACATCGTCGTATTTAAAAATCCCAGAGATCGTGCACAAATTGCCTATTTGGCTCGTCAAATATATCCAGAAGATCCAAAATTTCTGCAAGAAGCCTATTTTGATGCAACTTCGGCAGCTCATGGCTATTTGTTGTTAGATTTCAAACAATCGACTCCTGAAAACTGTAGGTTTCGTACCAATGTATTCCCCAGTGATCCCCATCATTATGTTTATATTCCGCGGGAGGATCGCAATATAAAAGGAGGAGGGGCATCACGGAGTGTACCAGTCGTTCATGTGTGATGGCAACGAGAAGTCGTTCTGAAAGCGGCTCTGTTCGCAAGTCGCTGGGAGAAAAGAATACAGCCTTATTACACGCTTCCATCTACGCACCACCCAGGCTACGACGAGTAATAATACAACACGCTAATGAAGATTTAATTCGCTGCATTTGCGAGTGTGCTTTAAATTTGTTACACGGAAATATTCCCTTGAAAAATTGCGAGAAATCAAAACTGTGCAAACATAAAAAACTATTGAGAAAACTCGCCGATAAAAAACAAAGTTTAAGTAGCAAGAAAAAAATCATTAATCAGAAAGGTGGTTCAATTTTACCGATGCTATTGGGTCCTCTGATAAGCGCACTTATCTCAGCCATTGTATAAGGATGGAACATGCACGTAAAATGATTCTTGTACCAGAGGACAGTGTGGAGCGTCTAAAAAAAAAACTCTTCACATGTTGATGCTCACCATGTTTTAACTGAATTGGCTAAAGAAATTCAGCCATCAGCCCAAACTCCAGGCACTGTTACAAGTAGATTGGATACCTAGCTATTGGAAATTTTAAATTCGAAAAGCCCTAGAGACGATCATGAAAAATGGAAACTGTATAACGACGTTCTGAGGCGATATTTGTTTTATACAGAACAGAGTAAAACGCCGGTGCTAGAAACGGAGACCCCCGTCGAAACTGAAACCACTCAACGATACGATCCAAAAGCTATTGTTGCTACTGTACCTAAAGTATATCAGCGAAAAGCTGCTGGTATACTAGAATACACTGACGCCATCGACACTGCTAACAGACTCAAATGGAATTCAAAAGGACAAGTGACTTTGGCTGGACAAACATTTCCTGGTGTTAATATTGTGGATCTCATACAAGATGTTGTCAGAGCACGGAAAACATAATCAGCTAAAGGATGGGAACATTTTGCCGTTTATCTCCAAAGCCTGGACACCCCTCGGGAGTTTCTGGGTAATCCCAAGTTTCATCAGCCTCCACCAGCATTGCCAGACATTAGGAATCGAAAAGAACCTGAAATTTCAGAGGACGAGAGTTCTGTAGACGAAGGTAGAAGAAGGAAAAGCTATAGGCCACTCACTCCTCCTGTACATCGTCCCCGTAAAAACTCGAGAAAACCACGGCTAAGTCCTTCCTACACCCCGAAAACCGATAAAGTTATATCATGGCTTTCGTTTTGAATAATGAAAAACTCTCAAGGACATATTTTAACCTTCCAGAACCTGAAGCGTACACAGGGGCTCGAAATATTTTGTCAAAACATAAGAAAGAAATACCTGAAAGTGAAATAAAAAATTGGCTTAATGCTCAGAACACTTATACACTTCATAGACCCATTAAGCGTAAATTTCCGCGTCTTCATTATACAGTAACCAACATTGATGATGTGTGGGAGACTGACCTAGTTGAATTGGGATCATTAAAAACCTATAATGATGGGATTTCATATTTACTTGTAGTTATTGACGTCTTGAGTAAGTTTGCCTGGGTAGAGCCATTGAAAGACAAATCAGCATCACAGGTTCTTGAAGCTTTCAAGCGTATAATGGATACAAATGGAGGGCGCCTTCCTGTTTCTATACAAACGAACAAGGGAAAAGAATTTATGGCCAACAGTGTCCAAAAAATTTTTTTTGATTAGAAAATAAAATTTCGTGTTGCACGTAATCCCGACATAAAATCTGCAGTTGTGGAGCGCAATCGGACATTGAAGGAACGTATGTGGCGTTACTTCACACATAGTTGAACATATAAGTTGTTGTGTTGCACCTTTTGGGTAGTAGTTTTATTCCGAAAGGGGGCAGGTAAGTTGCCCGTGGAGTGCTAAACCACTCTGCTCGCAGGAAGCGGGAACGACGAAAAATGATCGAAAGACTATACTCAGTTAATATTCGATTCTTTACTAAATGTTTAACTTTTACAATTAGTCGCGTTCACTTTGAAGGATCGGAGACAAGTGAACGAGCTGTTTTACAATAAGTTTTCTCTAATGCTAGTATCCAAAATTCGCTTAAGACTAGGTTACACCCCTAAACTAAAGCAGAGAGCCAATCAGGTAATGGTGCGTGGGTGGAGGGGGTCGCACGCCCTCAACTGTTCCTCTTCAGGCCCAACCCCTACGACCCCTACCCAGTCTACGTCATCGGAGACGCTGGGCCTAGGTGAGAGAAGTGGAAGAGAAGTATTTCGGGAGGGGAAGAAGTGAATCTTAAGGAGAATGAGAGGGGTCGAAAGGTTCGAGCACTTGACGAAAAGAAATAAAGGGGAAGGGGGTTTTCCCAAGGGATTTAGACTTGTTTTATGGAAACAGTCTTGGAGGGTCTTGGGTTGACCGCCCACGTGTTTGAACAATTAAAGAAATGAACGCGAGGCACTTTTACATTTATGGCACAAATATTATAAAAGTAAAACTGTTGCTTTATGATGGGATTTGGGATTTCAAGATGTCCGGAAGAGGTGGAGATAAACGAAATGGGTTTATGATAGAGTTGGGATATTTCAAAGTGTCTGGAAAAATTTAAGATAAAACGAATCAATTTATTATGGGATTAAAGTATTGTTGAAGGATGTTTCGGGAATGTGCGCTTGGTCATTGAGAGTAAGTGCCACGGTTCCTCCCACTTAATAATTATATTATTTCTACAGGGTTTTCTAATGTTACTATTTATAATATTACTTAATTTGTTAATTTGTACTGGATTGCTAACGGAAGTTCTCGTTCTCACTGTGGGACCAGAGCGCCACTAGGGAGTTACTAGAAGTTACTAAAGAGTTTAGGGTTGTACACAACAAAGTATACAGATGTTTTGAAACAAATTGTTGAGTCTTATAACAACACGCGACATTCTTCAATAAAGATGGCGCCTGCGGCTGTGACTATGGATAATGCACCATACGTATGGCGTAATATACAAAGTCGATTCAACACGGAGAAACCACGTAAAGAATCCTTTAAATATAAAGTGGGCGACTATGTACGCATCAGTCGAGCGAAAGGCATCTTTGAGAAAGGATATGAAACTAATTGGAGTAAAGAAATATTCAAAATAACGAAAGCTGTTTTCAAGCAATCTTTGCCGATATACGAGTTGATGGATTTTGCTGACGAACCAATTGAGGGATTTTTCTACGAACCAGAATTGGTGCTTGTCAATAAACCAACGGACAAGGACGAGTTCATAGTGGAACGTGTCATACGATCCAAGGGAAAAGGAAAAAATAAGCAGGTTCTTGTTCATTGGGAAGGATATCCTGATAAGTTTGATTCTTGGATACCTGCTGCAGAACTGCATGCAATTGGGAAAAAATGAAGAGAAATGAATTTTATATGGTGCTCCCCAGCAACAGTAGAATGAGCTATCATCCTGATAATACAGCATCGAAATTCACCACCCTGCTTCCAAAACAAGTTGAACTGGAAGGAGAATGGGTAGTGGGTCTGAGTGAAATACAATTTCCTTGCAATTTTTTACATATAGGTAATCAAAAAGATGCTTTAATCAATTTCGTTACTAATTCAAACCCCAATAAAAGCAGGTCAAACGTAGCAGAAACATTTTCTCTACCGAGTGCAGTTTTCAAAGATAGAACAGATTTAGTCGGGTTCTTGAATAACTTTCCGCGTTTGGGTACTCAAATCCGATTTGAATATTTGTCTCAACAAGGTTTTGTGAAAATGGTGTGTCATGAAGACACGCGATAGAAGTGAAACTGAATGATTGGATCGGCTAGGATTATTCAATTTTCTATGTTTAGAGGGAGAGGAATCATTTTAATCACGTGTCAAACACTTCTTGATAGTAAATATCAATTTATTCATCATAATAATTATACTTTTTTCAAGATACAATAATAATAGACTGTGCGGGACATTCATTTCTCCAGGAGCAATCCTCAAATATTTATCGTCATTCCAGAGTAATGTGTGTTGCTGAGCGAACAGGCTCTCCTCCATGGGGATGTCTTCACTCAGTTCATCTATAGGTATCTGATGAACGACACAATCCTCATTAAAGAAAGATTCATCAACTTTGATGTCGTACAGTTGATACAATGGACTCGGTACTAAGCATCTTAGCCATATTTTAATATTTCTCTTGTTTATTAAACCTGTCAAGTAGCTTGATCGATGAATTTTTTTTCTCTTGATAGAAACGTAAACACAGTGATCGTCGTCAATGTTCCTGGGCATGTGATTGGCCATTGTATTGACATCCACTGGAACATTGATCACCTGCCCCAAAATTCCGAATTGTCCATGCACATGACGCAATCTGCGAATTTGTATAAATGGAATTCTAGGAGAAATGAGTCTCTCGGACACTAAATCTACCTTCGGAAGATGTGTAGGGATCGGGGGATATACAAAGCCATTCAATTTCGACAACGTTGGAATTTGGTCTCTCCTCAAAGCCTGGCGACAGCTGGTGCATGCCAGCTCATTATTACTTCTGAATTCTGGAAATTTTTGTTGAATACGAATTTCATTTTCAACGGATAGAGTCTTCAAGTCATTTTTAAACCATAATCTATCACATACAGAACACGTAAAACCGAATGGATTATTTATAAAATCACGGTGAAAGTTCTTATGTGCCGTTTTAAACTTATTAAAGTCTGAATATTGTAATCGATCACCACTGTATACATCACAATCAGGAGGAGGATGAGTCGAAGTCATTGCTAATAGTTCATTCTCTGGATTATTTACACTATCGTCCACACTGTCACGTAAGAGGTTAGCACGTGTTTGCCTCTGTTCCCTGCTATCGCGTTCAATTTCAGTTCTACTTTTTTTCCGTTTTCTATTCTGATCAATTCCTTCACTCGCCCGTTTTTTCTCCCGCCACGTTTTTGTCCTTTCTGCCCCCGACTTCGGCATATTTGCACAAAACTCTCGATTTAAGTAATGAAGACACGCACAAAAACAAAATACGTTGCTTATGATCACTGTGTTAGAAACCAACAGCTGTTTTCCGCGATTGCGACGCCGCCTGAACGCAGAGAATGACATGAAAGACAGAAAGTCTTCCGTCTCATTCTCGCACGATACACGAAGGCCTCTCACTCTCGCCCGATAGACGAGACGTAAGGTAGTCCGTCTCACTCTCGCTCGATTCCCGGAGGCCTCTCACTCTTACTTACTACGTTAGAGCGAGCGTCACCAAAAAGGTTGCCGATCGAGATTTCAAAACCCTCCCATAAGAAGTTTCACTTCAAAATCGTAAAACACTGCAACTCCAGAAACTGCACTAGTTCAGTTCATGCATTAGACCTTTCCGATAAAGTAGCCGATATGTTGGGATTTGAGAGACGTGTACACAGCTTCACAAACGCCAGGCCCTATTGGCAAGGATCTTTACCAGCAAGTTTGGCCAGAGGTTCGCCTGGGAATTTGTTCATCTACAGCGATTTCTGTGTACCCTGCGTAACAGGTGACGTGCAGTCATCTCTGTTACGAGTGGTACCATTCAGCGCTTCTACGTATACCTATGGGACCATGCACTGTACTACGTTTTCCACTCCTCATTATATTCCGTTGATGAGGGATTCATTTCGCACAATTGAAATAGATATAAGATGCAATCAGGGCGATATGATTCCATTCGAGTATGGTCCTTTGAACGTGACACTTCATTTCAAGAGGATTGATTAACTAAAAAATGAGCCCCTACATTGCATATTACGCAAACCAAGCTGGTGGAGGAACAGTGGATAGATATACTAATTTTGGAAGGGTATTCGTTGGAAGTCCTTATCAACGAGGCCATGGAATTGGTGCTTTCCTTGGAGGTCTTTTTCGGCGGATTCTACCCTATCTGGGAAGCGCAGCCCGAGCTGTCGGTAAAGAAGCTCTCAATGCGGGTATTAACGTTATTGGGGATGTAGTAACAAATGGCAAGCCTTTAAAGGTGGCACTGGAAAACCGATTAGCCGAGTCTGGATTGAAATTGAAAAGGAGGGCCCAGGACAAAATTGGAACCATGATGCGTGGCTCAGGATATAAGAGGAAGCGTAAACGCCTCGCCTCTCATAAGCTCACTGGCCATGGATCTGCCAAGACATCCAAAACTCGGAAGAATAAAAAGAAGAGACCCGTTGCAAACAAAAAAAGCAAGAAAGTGAAAAAAATAACGAAACATAAATCAACACGGAAGACTCGTGATTTGTACGATATTTTCAACTAATCATCATGGCGTTTCTACATTCGCACTCTTCTGAGTGTGCGAAGTCGGAGTTGGACCTATTTACCATACCACCTACCCAAACAAGTATTGAAAATTCTCAATTTGTTTATTACAATCCTGTGTCTACGCTGTCGGACGATATAATTCATGCCCCTATTGAATTCATCGTACCAGGCCATGGAGAAGAATATATTGATTTGGCACACACCATGATCAAAGTTCGCGCCGGAATCCTGAAACCCAAAGGCACTGCTGCTCTAGACGACTCTGTTGGTCCTGTGAATAATTTTTTACATTCAATGTTTAACCAAGTGGATGTATATTTCTACCAAAAGGTTGTTACGCCTCCAAATAATCTGTACGCCTATAGAGCATACATTGAAACATTGCTAAACTATGGAACAGATGCCAAGTCCTCCCATCTTGGAATGTCTGTTTGGGCTACGGATAGTTATGGTGCAATGGATTCTACTGCTGTAGCGGCGGGTGATGCGAGAAACAACAATGGGTTAGCCGCACGTCAGGCATTTACTAAAGGTGGAAAAACATTTGATCTACTAGGACATTTACATTGTGACGTGTTCAATCAAGATAAGGTTTGATGAATGGCGTAGAGCTACGCGTTCGTCTTATCCGTGCAAAGGATGACTATTGCCTTATGGACGATACTGCCCAGAATTATAAGTTGCATATAGAAGAAGCCTCCTTGATAGTTCGCCGTGTGAAACTCAGCCCTGGAATTTTGATAGCTCACGCTAAAACGCTTGCAAAGACAACTGCGAAATATCCTTTGACACGTGTGGAGATCAAATCTTTTGTTCTCCATAGGGGGATTATGGGAGAGACAATAGACAATGCGATTTTGGGATAGCTGCCTAAAAGAATCATACTGGGATTTGTTGAAAATGCCAGTTTCAACGGATCGAGGAAGAAGAATCCCTTCAACTTTCAAAATTTTGGGATAAACTTTTTATGCCTGAATGTCGATGGACGTCAAGTACCTACAAAACCTCTGCAGCCAAGTTTCATCTCTGGCGTCTGCCTAGAGTTGGAGGCATTCAACACCCTATTTGCTGGTACTGGAACACATTTCAGCGACCATGGAAATAGCCTCTCTCGTCCGGCCTATTCCGATGGATTTTGCTTGTTCGCGTTCGATCTGACTCCTGATTTATCTGCAAGTTCCGCTGGCCATTGGAATCTGGTGAAAAGTGGAAGTATTCGCATTGATGTTCGCTTCAATAGAGCAACAAAGCAGAATGTAAATTGTTTGTTGTACGCCGAATATGACAATTTGCTAGAAATTGATTCCACAAGGCAGGTTATTGTCGACTACAGCGGATGAAAATGGAAGACTACTTAATGGACGCGCAGCATAAGATTGCATTAGTTGCATTCAACCGGCTGAACGAGACCCACGGTCATTTCTCGGATTACCGTCGTTCTATGAATACACTTGAGCTCCTGGAGGTATTACCGCATACAGATGCATGCATTGGAGGTGTCTACCCTGCCGACCGTGTCCCCTGGACATGGCCCCGGCCCTGTGCTATCATCATCAACACCGACAACCACAATCAGGCAGGAAGTCACTGGGTTGCCGTTTACCTCGGTTCAAATAGGCGAGGAATCTATTTCGACAGCTTCGGAATGCCACCCTTCGATACAAGAATCTCTCAGCGCCTTAAGCGAAATTGCAATGTTTATGAATGGAGCCAGAAGAGACTCCAAGATATATCGTCTGATGTTTGTAGGCAGTACTGCATTGTTGTGCTTCACTGGTTGTTCAATGATCGGTCTTTACAGTCCTTTCATAAACTATTTACTTCAGACACAAAACGTAACGATCGCATTGTTATAAAAATGTTCAACAAAATTATTCAAAAACGCAATTGTAATCGTAGAAATTTAAGTAAACCTTTTCAGAACTTATCTGGTAAAGGTAGTTTTCATTGAAACTAACGGTCTTTAAAAAATATATTCCGTTTGCATTAATTTAATAATAATACTAATAATAATTTTGATTACTACTATTTTTTAAATCCCTAATATTATGTACCACCCCCCATACAACTATAATTTCTGAATAAATGATTTATATACTCAATAAATAATAATGTATTATATATTTATTACATTTTCCACATATATATCCACATTTCCCACGTCGCCCACTTCCCCCCCCCTTTAAATCACGTGACCCTTACCACCCACCCACCACCCCCCACTTCCTGTAGAACAAAGACATCCTTTTAGGGGCCCTCACCCCTAGGGGCCCACAGAGCGGCGACGTCCTCCTCAAAGGACAATGAGGAAAACGTGTTCGGACACGTCTTGAAAAAGGGGGGAAGGGGGACGATTCCTGGAATAAATTCGCCAATCGTGCCCACTTACTACTGAAGCCACTATCCCCTTCCTGTCCGTCACTTCCCGTTTGGTGGGCCGGTGTGTGGGCACGTGAATTAATTCGTCCCGATTGTGAGAGAAATTTCTGGAGTCCCCAGACAGTTGGTTGAGCGTGGTGGCGTCTCTCATCATTATACCAGGCATTTATTGTTTTTTAAGATTGTGTATCATGTTTTGGATCTCTCGTGGGCAGAGATTGGTCGGGAACTAATTTATTTTGGGGGCGTCCCGTACGTCCGAGTCCTGAAGGACTTTCAATGCGTATTCCCTCAGCGAATCTCTGGCCACTCCGATCAGTGTTAAACTGAAAATCTCTCTCTCTGGTGTATATTTTGAAAGCGTTAATATTTATTATAAAATTGTGATTTTGGGGGTTTCGATCAATGTGAAATATCGACAGTACGTTTGAAGTTATTTCATCTCGAGCCATGGGGGTCCGTTAAGGAAAGTGAAAGTCGCGTGACCTCGCTATTGTTTTGGGTCATTTCGGTCCTCGTAATCACATTCCTTGGCCCTGGGAGTTATAATACTTACCACATTGAACTATTCGAGTCATCAGCTATTTAGTGCAGATTTGGGCTACGGCCGTCACGACAAATTGTTATTAAAATTCCGGCACGCTGATGTTCAGCATTCCGACTATTTCCGATTTAACATTCGATGAACGGCAAGTGGGTTTGCTAGCCCACTTGTCCCGAATTATAGTTTCTGTTTGTTTTGTTTTATAATATTAACTGGAGTCACGAGACTCAAGAGTGTTAATCTCCGGTATTCGATTTAAGGGGATTGTATTTTCAATTGACCGATCACTGTTTTTTTTGTATCGAGACTACTGATGACTGGTTATTAAAAATTGTGCTCCCCGCAAACTGACTGAGTGTGTTTCTGTGTTTTTTTTTATTTCATTTATTTATTTTCCCGAACACCCCCAGTTGCAACCCCTTTTCCAGTTTCGGTGGATTGAAACTCTCCGCACTGAGCGCCGGGAGGAATCCGAGGCTGCACAAGGGAGAAGGATTGTAACGGTGGTCATTCCGTATAATGACTTGGCGCCCAACCTATGGTGGTTGATTTTATTTTGAGGGGTTAAGGTGCCAGAGGGCGGGGGGACGGACGGAGGGTTCCGTGAACCTCCCGAAATACGTCACAATTCTAAAACGTAAATGTCCATATAAAAAAAATTACCACTCCGTAGAGAAATTGTTATTTCCCTTCGTAATCTGGGCTTCTCAGCAATTCACAAATTTTCTCATACAAAAATTTTGTATCTTCGAGAAGAAATGTTTTTATTTCATCTGGTGATCTACTTTTGGGACATAATGATTAACAACTACCGAAAACAAACAAAAAATATATGAAATATATAAATAGCATAATATTATTTCTATTCATAACGTATTCGTTTCGTAATAGAGACACAGAAAAAAATCTTGAAAAAGTTGGAAGAAGCTTACGAGATGCCTTTGCAAATGGTATTCACTGACTCTGAGGAAAACACAGTACCATCATCACGAATTTCTAAATCTGCAGTCGATACAATTCGTCAACGTTCGCAGAAACTATCAAAGCTACCTACAATCATTAAGAATCCTCGCCAGAGTCAATCAGAAAGAACTCGCGCTAAGGATGCCCCAAGTGTCTCCATCAACAACGAAAAAGAAATCACACAGAAGACTAGGATAGTAAAAAAAAGCTGAGTTCCAAGCACATCTAATGAAACTAAAGGGTCAAACCAAAGACCTTGAAACTTTGCTGATCATGGAGTATATTACAGTGCAATGTGAGTTATTGACACCCACTTTTACGAGAAAATGGACAGGTTGGGAAGAGGAGGTCAAAATAATATCCAAAACCAAACCGAAGAACTAAAAGAATCATTACTCACATTATCAACTGATAATGGTGGTGGGCTCGTTGATCCTAAGAGTAAATTCTCCTGCACTTTTTCAATGGCAACCATAGAAGACTTCCTAGATTTTGAAAAAAGCCTGGACCCGAACCATGAATCAAATGCAGGGACTCCATAGAGTGCTGCAGAGAGACAACAGGTTCTGGTAAAAAGGTATCTGATCGTAGTTCATTGAAATATCAATAAGTTTGATTTGCATTCCGTAATAACACTTGATTTATATTTCAGAAGGGCATGATGCAGAGGGAAATAGGTCGTCTAGAAAAAAATTGGAAGGAAGCAACAACCCAGATAGCCAGCGCTGTCGTTGGGAGATTATACGGAGAATAAAAAAAAAGTATCGTTGTCAAAGGGTCCATCCTTAGGCCACTCATAAGCCTTTTACTGCTATTGCTTTATGACCTTTTGCTCTGAAAACCTTCCAGTAGATGGCGTAGGGTCAATTTTTCGAATTTCCACGTTCTGATCGCCGGCGGTCGATACACCAGAGCGTTAGTTGCAGGCGGGCTGCCTGAGTAAACGGATGGACGCAGGGGTATTGGCGATTTTTCCAATGATTCCTCATCCATTGTTCTTCCCTCGTCATCCTGTTGTTCTTTTTCTATTCATCTAACTCATTTAGCAGCCCTGTTTCATAACTTTTGTAATAATTTTGCTAAATGAAAAACGGACCCCGATTTTTTCTGGATTTTTTTATATTAATCTGAAAGTATGAAAAAATTCACAAACATTTGCTCCCACCAAAAAGTTGTTTTAAGCCACTTTTTCGATTGGGAATATAGATAGTAGTCAATACGCAAGCCCTTTGTTAGTATGTACTACAAAGAAAACAGAAAAAAGAAATTTCATCGTTTAAATTTACGTTTTAGCTGGTGCTTCATCCAAATTTGAAGTCGGTTTTTCTACCTTGTAGTTGAGTCTATTTATTTATGAGAGCAATGGAATAGTTCGAACGATCATATCACGGAAACGGTTGCAGATTGGGGAAAAAAGTTTGCAACAATAATTGTTTGTCATGTAAACATACAAATTTTTTGTTTCATAATTTTTTTCTTCAGCTATGACAGATAAATTATCCGGGGTGGGGCCAAAACGGGCAGCGCCTTAGCACTTATGCGAAGTGTCGGCTATAATATATAATAATTTTTTTTTATTGCTATACAATTGATGCTGTTTAAAAGAAAGTCAGCTGTCAGCATGGAAAATAAAGAATTCATACGTTAGAACTTTTGTGTGGCTCTGAAAAGAGCCGATTGATTTATATGGGTGTTCAGCGATTTTTCCACTCTTTACTATTTTCCCGAATTTTCAGTCCTTCCGTCAAAATGTGGCGAAGAGCAGCCGGAGACAAGCCTGCTAAGTTCTCCTGAGCTAGTCTCAGCACTGCGATTAACAGTTCACAATATTTATTGTCCTTCAAATTGTGTTTGCCTGCCATTTCTTTGGTTATTGTGAGCTCCATGATTAATTCCTTCGAAGCTATTGTTATTTCGAATAGCGATGATGCTAGTCTCCTTGGGATTTGATTTTTCCCGCAGTTAAACAACACCCATTGAACAAAGTGGTCCTCCATTGCTGGGGTGATCTTATCCATGGCCTTTATCCGGGGTTTTTGGATTTGCTTCTGGCTATAATGCCTCTCCCTTCGGAACTCATCTCTAACAGCAATTTTTAATTTTGCATCAACGCGTTCCACCAGATCGTCGTGAGATATGTCCCCAGTACAACACTGAGGCTGCCGTTGCGGTACGACTTCTTGCATAAACGGGTGATAATGCAACTGTGGGAACGCAACAGAAATCGATCCTGTCCCTGGGGCCATATTGTTCACAGGTATGGCAACTGGGCTATTTCTGATGTTGACTTCTGTTGAAGGTGATGAAGTTGATGCACTACCTTGAAGAAGCGTTAGCGAAGTTCCGGTGGTGCTGCTCGCTGATGGAAGGGCAGGGGACAGTGGCCTCCGCCAGATGGGATCGAAGGGTTGCTCCACCGCTTTCGCTAATGATTCTGCCCTCAATTCGGCCAGAGGGTTATAGGCTTCTGGTGCTACTCTTGATGTCGTCACTTCTTCCTCTCATGATGTCGTTGGAAGATCAATGTAATCTCCATGTTTCGCAGGGGGTTTTCTCACTGTCGATGTTCCGTTCATCGTTGACGTTCAAAAAGTGTCCCATTCCCGAAGGGATGCCCGAAGCAATCATAAACATGATCCACATAAAATTGAACGAAATAATGGTCTATCGGTTTGGTTCATGGATTTTGTATGCCAACAATCTTTCATTCACTATATTTTGGCATAGTGAGTCCAGGCCTACCTGACAAATAAAAGGTCCTCACTTACTAGTGAATTCCCTGCGAGTTTGGAATGACATTGGAAGGCTGCAGTGAATAGCACTGAGGGTTGACAAGTATACGATGTTACCTGTGCAGTTGCAAAGTAGATAGTTCGGATGAAAATTTCCTCCCTTCATTAGTAAATGAAACTGGGGGTAGGCAGGTGCATGCTACCTGTGAGGCTACAGCCTAGACCTTTTCTGTAAAATGTGCCTCCTTACGTGCGTTTTGCATTCCGTTCTTCGTGCGATTTCTTGTCACTTTGGCAAAACTCACTTACAATGTAACCTTTCGGTCGCACCTTCTATTTCCTATCACAGAAGAGCAGTTCCAAAGCGATTAATCAGCCATAAAACTTACATGTGCTTTGACAAAATTTTTAAGGGAGAAAAGTAAAATAAAGCCTGTGAAGAGAGTTTTCAAGGAGAAATAATCCACGGTGGGGCCAATATCGTGATTCTGATCTGAAAAAAAAGTTATTGAAAACTACACACGATAGTGTTTCGAACATAAGGCGTTTTGTTCCTGCTTAATATTCCAGTCCACTCCGGTGCACTCTATTGTCCTTGTCTTGCCTATGCGAGTCGATTGGCCTTGTCTTCTGAAACGTGCCTCACTGTTGCCGTACCTGATCTCACTCCCGGGGTTGGGGTGCCGATGGCTTAGAGAGAAACTTGATGAGTTCCAACGGCAGGGGGGTAGTCGCATTATTTTCTTGCCTATTGTGAGCCGTTCCTTCCGAGTACATTATCATAAAATACCAAATATTAGTTATTCATCCGCTCATAACAATAATTTTTCCATAAGGGTCATGTAAGTGGGGGGAATCGAAAGGCTGGGCGAGCTGTGCTGACTATCCGAACGGCGTTGAGGGAAGCTTTTCAGTTCAAGCGCTGATTAAGTCAGCAAATTCGCCCTTAATGTAAAACCCAATACTACCATCTCTAATTGAGATCAAGGGATGAAACCAACGCCATTCGATTGATCATTAAAGTCATTATAAATGACAATGGTTTCGTTTCTTAATCCCAATTAGGAGGGGAGGAATTAATTTTCAAAAATGCAGCCTGACGCCCTTCAGTTAGGCGGCGTTAAACGAGAATATACAATAATCACACCCCCCCCCCATGATTCAAAACTTCATTTCACCCCCTCCAATTGACATCAAGGGATGAAACCAACGTCACTCGATTAATCATTAACTTTTCAATGACTAACAGTGGTTTCATTCCTTAATCTCAATTTGGGCCCGTGAAGTGAATTTTTAAACACGCGGTCTAACGCCAACGAGTTCTCCGGTGCCAAGTGAGGCCGGAGGTAATCCCCGCCTTGAAAAATTCATTTCTCCCCCTCTAATAGAGATGAAAGAATGAAACTAACGTCACTCGATTGATCATTAAATTTTCAATGACTAACAGTGGTTTCATTCCTTAATCTCAATTTGGGCCCGAGGAATGAATTTTTAAACACGCGGTGAAACGTCAACGAGTTCTCCGGTGCCAAGTGAGGCCGGAGGTAATCCCCGTCGTGAAAAATTCATTTCTCCCCCTCTAATAGAGATGAAGGAATGAAACCACCGTCACTCGATTAATCATTAAATTTTCAATGACTAACCGTCGTTTGATTTCTTAATCTCAATTTTCCCTCATGACGCGTGTGATGTTTGGCCAACCCCCTAGTGACCCTCGTGACAGTTGATCGACCTCCTAGTACCCCTTCCGACGCATGACCAGCACCCTAGTGACGCGAGTGGTGTTTGACTCTCCCCAAGTTACCCCAGTGACTCTTAACGGACCCCCTAGTATGCCTTGTGATGCTTGAGCTAACCTCTAGTGGTCCTCATGATGCTTGACCGAGCCCCTAGCGACCTACGTGAGGTTTCACTCACACCCAAGTGACCCTCGTGAAGCTGTGACACTTGACCGATCCCTTAGTGCCCTCGTCACGCATGACTCTCCCGCTAGCCACCCACGTGAGGTTTGACCCTCCATCTCCATTAGAGGGAGAGAAACTAATTTTTCATTGGGGGGATTACTTTCGGCCTCACTTAGCACCGGAAAACTCGTTGACGTTTCACCGCGTGTTTAAAAATTTATTCCTCGGGCCCAAATTCAGATTAAAGAATGACACCACTGTTACTCATTGAAAATTTAATGATTAATCGAGTGACGTTGGTTTCATTCCTTCATTTCTATTAGAGTGAAAGAAATGAATTTTTCAATGGGGGGGTTATTGCTGGCCTCAGTTGGCACCGGAGAACTCGTTGGCGTTAGACCGCGTGCTTAACAATTCATTCCTCGGGCCCTAATTGGAATTAAGGAATGAAGACACAATCATGAATTGTAAATTTATTGATCCATCGAGTGGCGTTAGTTTCATCCCTTGATCTCAATTAGAGGGGGAGAAATGAATTTTTGAATCATGGGGGGAATCATCAGATAAAATTTTATCGAGTGAATATCTGTTGATTAACACTCCGTTAGCCGGGCCACACCAGATTTTTACTAAGTTTTTGGATAATATTGTACTATGAATTGAAATTTCCGACAGAAATAGCTTGAGTAATAAACGCTCGAACCCCTACAGAAGTTCCTGTCAAAAAGGGGCTACCTGACATCACAATTCAGACGTCAGCCAATAAGGCGATACTGGGATGCAAACAGGTAGCTAAGAGAGGAGATCACAAACAGTCCAGTGAGAATCCTCTTTCAATTTCAGACAGATGTCAGAGTAAAGTGCGTGCATTTGCGTTGTTCCGCTTTTTCTTCAGAGTGATCTGTACATCTTCATGGCATCGACTCCGAAGAATCGCGCCAAAAGGCCATTGCGCGAAAGGCTATATTATAGTGATAGTGAAGATAGTGATGATGACAATTGGTATTATTCAGTTAGTGATGATGAGCATTGGGATGAATATTCTTTTTCAGACGGCGAGGAACTCACATTTCGCGAAAAGCTGATTAATCTCTTCATCAATTTGAAGTTAGAACAATCGAAAGGAACGGCCATACTGAAACTATTGCGCACTCATCGATGCTTTCAAGATCTACCTGCGGATCACCGGATATTGGTTCGGACTCCACGGAATAAGATTGATCTTCGTATAGTGTCTCCAGGAGAATATTTACATCTTGGAATCGCCACTCAGTTGAAGGAATATCTAACCTGCATGGCTTCTCCCATACCCGACAATCTTGATGTAGATATTAGCACGGATGGTGCAAATATGGACCATCAGGGTACTACTATCAATATGTAGCCTATCCAAATACGAGTTGTGAACATAGAAAAATCCACGCCCTATTATGATTGGAATATACCGTGCAACGGAAAAACCGGCCTCTGCGCGAGATTTTTTTGCTGATTTCGTTGTCGAGTGGAAACAAATTAAAGAAGAAGGAGGAATAGAAGTCGGTTGCAAAACCATTGAATTGTTTATCGGATGTATAATTGCTGATACACCAGCCAGAGCTTTTCTTCTGAATCACGTAGGGCACACTGCCCATAACAATTCTTCGAAATGTAAGAGGGACGGAACTCTACCAACAGATGCTGATTATGCTGCTATGATAGATGAAAGCCATCATCATGGTGCATGTTTTCTGACAGAGCTAGGAATCGGGTTGGTATCGCCCGATACCAACCCTTACCTTACCTTTTGAATGGATGCACTTGTCTTTGTCGGGATCAGTCAAGCGCCAGATAAAGGCAACAGTCACCTTCAATCGACGCTTCGAGGCTTATGTTAGGCTTGGCAATACACGCATCGATATAAGAAATAAGCGAATGCGTCTTATAAGTGAGTATATACCTCGGGAATTCTCACGACGACCCACTGATATTACATAATACCATCGTATGAAAGCCACAGAATTACGCCAATTAATTTTATATATTGGGCCTGTGATAAATTACGGTGTCTATGAAAAAAATATTTTTGATCATTATTTGATGTACCCTATCGCGTTGCCTATCCTGGCGTCTAAGGATCCTGAACCTAAATCTTTATGTTTTTCACGGGATTTGCTGAAGGTCTGGGTAAAAGGTTGGCCTCCATTATATGGAGAGAACTTCGTAACGTATAACGTTTATGGTCATCTGCATATGGTGGACGATGTGGAGAGATTCGGCCCTTTAGATTCATCTTCTGCCTTCCCATATGAAAATAATATGCAATTTCTAAGAGGGATGTGGAGGACACCGAACCAACCTCTTGCGCAAATTTTCCGAAGAATTCATGAAAATGCCAATGTCAAAAAAACCATCCACGCTACGAGGTCTGTGCAACCATCACAACCGCATAATGGTACTCCAATGCCCGACGCTGAAAACGATTGTAGGGATGAATATGAACAATACAAGCTGATAAGAACTGAAAACTTCACTCTCGGCACTAACCAGCGTGACAATTGCTGTTTCCCGAAGGATGCTACTGTTCGAATTATTTTCAACATTTTTGCGAGACCCAACAATTGATATATATTAAGTGTCCGAAAATTCCAAAAAATTCATTCTTGGTACGAGATTACGCACAAATCCACCCAATTTGGGAGTTTCAAATGTTCAGAGCTCAACCCGGAATTGCATTATGTAGATTTGAGCGACATTATTTTCCAATGCTATCGGACACCATACTGGCCTCTACCTGAAGATAAAAATTTTCCACCTGTCGGTCCATCACCTGGAATATTCATTGCAACAACCATGTTATAACCACATATCATTAGTCCGGTAAGTCAGAGTAATTGTGCAAATATACATACAATCATTCAAAATATACCTGAATGAATTCATTCTCGTTGTCAATGTCGCAGGCTAGTGGAGTTAGATCTCTTATAAAGTTCCTGCAGGAAAATGGTATCGGATTCCAACCCGCAGTCTCCCCACTCCCATGTTGAAAGATATAGCAAGTACGAGTGGGGAGGTCGTGGGGGTGAACCCGAAGACTATTTTCTTATGGCTGGAACTATACATTAGCAGACCAGTCGGAGAGATAAAAAAATGGGATTAGACGTTGACTTTTCTTTAGAAGTCACCAATTTCGATAATTCTTTTTTCAAACTGCTCAGAATCAATTGTTGCATAATTTCTTTCTTACATGTACTAGTCTTACACTGCGCCGCAGCGCAGATACCAATGAGACACTGAATCATGGGTGTGAGACATCGTTCGAGATTTTTCGATATGGACACGGATGGTGCGACAATTTTCGATATAGTTAATTACAAAGTTAATACAATGGACCACGTTTCGCTCTTAACTGTTAGCTTTAGTGTCATACTTGATAAGATTATTACGCTGGAATACGAAATTTGTATATACCATTTGAATTTATGCACATGCAATGTCAAAATAGACACACATAATCGAATATCACTCATTATCTCATTGCAAAAATATTAAAATCAATAATGATATTAATACTATTCGTAACTTACGAATTGTTATTAATGTTGTGCGCCTTTATGGAGCACATTTAGAGAAAACCCGAGCACATCCGCTAGGGGATTCCCCTACATTCCTGTACGACTTCTATCGAATAATTCAATTTATTTCCACGGATACTCTGACAAAAAATCACAGATTTGATGAGCTATTTTTCAATTGAAATGGGCGAGTGAAATAATTTCTTAGAGAAAACGATAGATTTTTGTTTTTATGTGAAATTCATCCTGTTAGGATTATTCCAATAGAAATTTCTTGGCATGAATTTTTGAGATTTTTATTAAAACTTTCAAGACTAAATCAAGAATAATCTGCCTTGAGAAGAAGGAGAACTAATTCTCATAGAAACGCTCGAAAATAAAATAAGACCACGATATAAACCAACTTTCAGAGGATCAAATTTTCGATTAAATTATTACTAAGTACAAAACAAAAATATTTAGGATTGAATTTTATTTCTCCTGCTCGCTATCTCTTTTCCGGATTACTTCAAACGAGGAAAATCGAATAAACCTACTGCCATCTTCTGGTCCATCGAAATTCACGGTAATGTCCTCCACCGTGGATCTCTCAAAAAAGAGTCTACCACCTCTTCTGAGCCATCGAGCCTGGTTCGTAAGAGAGGTCTAATGGGTCCCCATAAAAAAACGACATTCTGTCCCCTCCACTCTGATACGCAGCGCTATAAAATGCGAGTGCTCGCGGTGGATTTTATTCAGTCGTGCTGATTTCATCAATTCATTTTTTCAACATGGAAAGTAACAAACAAAAGGGATTCAGTGATGCCTAACAGCATGTGGTACTGTCCCAAGTTATATCTTTGAACAGATCAGAGACAAAGCAAATTCGTGTCGCCTTACAAATTACGTGTTTTGGTCAATTCGTCCCGGTTGTACAATTTATGGGCGTACGCCCGAAACGCGCAATATTGTCAATAACACGACAAGAATGGAGACTCTTTTCCAACGATTTGGATGCTGTCACCGGCTAGTTTGACCCTGAGGAGTTTCACCCCAAGATCAACCACAATGTACCTGCAAAGGAATTTGGAGCCATAAACGTAAAATTCCACTGTAGTTTTGAAAATCCATGCGTGACCTTTGTTCGCAATGATGATGCAAATCAGAATCCCATAATGATGATGGGGCAGAGTATCATTACATTGAAAAACAAGGCTGCGTGGATTAATCAGTGGTTGGATTTCTTGGAGACATTGCCTCTCAAGGAATATAAGGAATCGCTTGTACGATCAATTATAGGCATTGCTATGAAATATATGGAATACAATAGAATGCCTGCCACGGAGGATCTTTATCATCGCATACGCGAAAATTTCGAGGAGATGTATCTCATGGCTCGCGATGATCGTCGACGTACAATACCCCACGAAAATCTCGGATATTTGTACCAATTGTTTGGAGAATTATTCTATAATCGCTTCAATTATTTAATCATTTACACAAATGATTTTATGTAAATGATTTTAATCAAGTCAAAGGTTGGTAAAATTTATAAAATGTATACTATTATTTTTATGAATTATAAAAAAAAAGATAAAATGTAAACCCTCTGTTGAATTATTTATGAAAAAAACCCTCAACATCTTTTCAGGTATAAGAATAAAAAGACGGAAGGCAAAAACATTTTTCATTTTTAGATAAAAAACTTGCGAAACGAAAATGCATGCAATAAAAGAATGAGACAACAACATAGTCAAAAAAAAGGAGACATCGTTGAGAATTTTTCCAACGTCTTCCATAGCCAGGGAAAATTTATTACCCTAAAAAGCCTGTAAAAAAAAAGCATTCATCTATTGCGCCATTCAATAGTTAGTTGGGTGTACAATTTTATCTCGGACACCCTGTATATATAGATATGATGTGTCGCGTGCCGAATGTAATACATTACTGTCCTCTTGGACATTGGAATTTGATGTCGTCGGCAACTGATTTGCCGGGAGTAGTGGGGATAATCCTGTGAGCAATTGGCCCATCGGGAGACAATAACACCATGAGTGAGACAGCGGATATCGTCTCATTCCGACGGTGTTAGAATGTAGCTAGCGCTACAACCCCAGGGGGGCTCCAGAGCGCCGACGTCCTCTTCAAAGGACATACCGATGAAGGGAAGACCTGTTCGGACACGACCGAAAAAAACAGAGGGAAGGGAGGAATTCTAGGAATAAATTCACCAATCGTGACCACTGACGACTGAAGTCGTGGAAATCACTTTTTTTGGCGGCAACTAGACGACATCTGGCTTGATATTCGAATTCAGCACATCGAATAACACGGGAAACACAGTCACCGGCGTTTACCTCGCGATCACAGCTCTCAAAAAAGTCAATCATACAATTTGACATTCGGTTCCGATACGATGGCATATAACTTGAGTACGTATTGTCGTAGGTCGATGAAACCGCGTGTAAGAGCTTCGTCTCGTCGAACTACACAAGTGCAATGCGCGAAGTTTGCGTGGTAACGATTTGTCTTCGAGAAAAAGTCGATTATACATATGAGTTTTCACGACATCGTGGGAATTATTTTTTTTGGCTGCACCTAGAGGAAATCTGGCGTCATATTCGGGTTTAGCACGTCGAATAACCCAGGAGACTGATGCAACATCGTTTTCGTTGCCACCACAGCTCACGAAAAACTCAATCATAGGGTTTGACATTCGGGTCCTGTCTCGTCTATTCTTATATAGTTGAGACTTCTTGAGCTAATATTCAAACTCACTCAAGTTATTGACGACTTTTATTTTATTGCTGGTTTTAAAGTTTATTTTATACAAATATGTGTTTGTGTACTGCGGTTTTATTTTATGACCTTCTCACTTGCAAGATACCGTCGAAATTTAAATAGGAGATAATTAAAAATGCGGTTGAATACCTCTTCCGATGCAAAGAATAAGGGAGGTTACTACTTGTTCGAAGATTGAACGAGAAGTGAAGTCTTGGTCAGATTCGCCCCTTGGTAAAAGGCTGATAGATTAGAATTTGAGTAGTGGGGATACAATTCGTTGTATTCAAAGAAACCGAAAAGTATCATTCTTATTGGTTGAATTTGAATTCCTCATTGCTCCCAAGAGTGGGAGGTCTTATCGGTAGATTGGAAAAATTTTGAGGTGATGTCGCGTTCAGGTAACAAATTTCCGATGGAGTGGACACGCGTGGACTTTGCAAAATCATAAACCGGGGTTCCAAAGGAAGAGATTGAGTTTATGAGGAGTTCTTATCCAGACCATTTTTATGACGGTCGAACGGTTTTATGGAGTAGCATTTTTTTCCCGTTTGATAAATGCATTTTATTAAGGTTGGAGGAAAATCTTTTGAAATTTTGTTCCAGGAAGAATGTCGTAAACATGAAAAACTGAGGTTGGAAGTTTTGCAAATTGGGGAATTGGCCCATGTGTTAAAACAGAATTGTGTTTTGAAAACTATTACTGTTAAAAGGGGAATGGCCCAGATTAACATTCAGCGCGCGAGGTACTCAACAGAATTCCACATTTTTATAATATTTTCGGTACGAAAATGCACCCCCCGCTGAAAAGTTGGCGATCAAGTTTAAATGTTCAATGTTGTGCGGTTTGTATTGTCCTCGGATGTGACACTGGCAAGGGTGAAAGTTTCTTAATGTTGCGTTTCAGTAGGCCCGATGCTATTTTCACTGTGACTACGCGGATGATGTTGTCTGCTCCAGGATGAATGTCGATGACTCGGACATCCGCGGACGCGTGAAGAACCTAAGGGTTGAAACAGAGCACGCACGAGACTTGACGGACCACCAACATAAGGACCTCGTAAAGACCCTTAAGAATGACAAAGCCCCAGGACGCGATTTAGTAGAAGTTAGGGTCTTAAAAGTCGCCGTCATGAGGGTGCCTCACATCTTTACAAGACTATTCAACGCCTGCCTTAAGCACGGCGTTTTCCCCACCTTTTGGAAAGTCGGCACACTTCGTGCTCTCCTCAAAGGAGTTCACAAGGATGTGTCCGACCCCAAATCCTACCGTCCCATTTGCCTCTTGTCGGTTGTCGGGAAATTTTTCGAAAAGGTCCTGCACGGGATCCTTACGGCGAAAGTCCTTACTGAGGACAAATCATCAGGACGTCAATATGGCTTTCTCCCTGGACGCTCCACGGAAAACGCGATATTAGAGTTGCGTGAATTAGTCGAACGCGGTAACGACAAGAGGTACGTCATTGGACTCCTCTTCGACATCTCAGGAGCCTTTGACAACGTGTGGTGGCCCCTAGTCCTCCAGTCTTTGGCGGATCGAGACTGTCCGAAGAATGTCTTTGAAGTGCTCCGGAGCTACTTCGACAATCGGACCGTCAAGATCGCCTGGAGTGACCAAGAGGTTTCCAAGCCGGCCACCCGGGGCTGTCCGCAAGGATCAGTCCTCGGCCCCGCTTGCTGGAATCTCATGTTCGATGCCCTCCTCAAGAGCATCGAGCAGAACTTTGGCGCAATCGAAGTCGCCCACGCGGACGACCTTATCGCAGTCGTATCGGCCGACTCGCGTAAGGAGTTAGAGAGGATAGGCCGAGCCGTCGTCGATCACATCGCGTCGTGGTGCGCATCAGCGAAGCTCGAGCTGTCGAAGAGCAAGACAGAGGCAATTGTCCTGTCATGCAACTCGCAGAAGACAGCGCCGCTGGTGTAGTATAGGTGGGATAGGGCCCGAAAGACACGCCGACGCGTGAAACCGGCGTTGGACATCCGCCCACCCGAGATTAGGCTCGCCGGGGAGAAGATTAAATTCAAGGAGAGCGTGAGGTACATTGGGGTACACTTTAACAGGAATATGCGGGTCCGGACCCATACCGAATATATTCAAGAAAAGGCTAGGGTCCTTTTCACTCGGCTGTCGGCCCTAATGCACAAGCAGGGGGGGCTCCGATACCGATCGGTTAAGGTAGTGTTTCAGGGCGTTTTTCAGGCAGTCGCGTCGTACGCAGCCTACGGGTGGGTGGACTGGTGCACACCCTACGACTGGAAGAAACTCCGTACCGCACAGAGGTGCGCGCTGCTGACGGTGACTGGCGCGTATAGGACGGCCTCACACGAAGCACTCTGCGCAGCGGCGGGAGTTCTTCCTGTGGACCTATTATTGAGGGAAAGAGCAGCGCGCTACCAAGCCAAGAAAGGCATTCCGGTCAGAATAGGAGATGTAGATATAGACCCCGCGAATCCGCGCGTTGGTAACAACGGCCGCCCGATCGAGGCCGTTGAGGAAATAAAAACAGAGATTCGAAATCTCTGGCGGAGTAGGTTCGAGCGGACTTCAACCGGGAGGAACGCCTTTGCGTTCTTCCCCGATACTGCGGCGCGCCTGGAAGCTAAGTGGGTCGAGTACGACCACTGGGTCTCGCAGGTCCTGACAGGGCATGAGCAATTCCGGTCTTATCTTCATGACCGGTGCCTTGCCCAATCACGCAACTGCCAGTGCGACCAGGCTGAAGACACAGTCCAGCATCTTATAATGGACTGTCCGATATATGCACCACAGCGGGAGTGCATCGCGGGAATAATCGGGAATCGCCCATGGCCCCAGGCGGCACAAGCGCTAGTGTCGTCCAGTGAGTCATTCGCCGTGTTCGCGGATTTTTGCAGGGAATGTACGTGGTTGAAATGTGTGGAAGCGTACGCGGAAATTAGAAACCGGGGCGACGATGAGTGAACGAATGAATGGGCCAACCAGCTCTCGTTGTCGGAGACGAGAGTCGTGGGACAGGAACCCGGTAACCTTCTCCGGGTAACCCCGTCTCAGTTGGAGATATGCATGGGAATTAGCTTCACCTCTTCTCCTTTCTTCCTATTCTTCCATTCTATTTCTTTTAATCCCAAATACCCTTATCCACTTTTCACATTCTGGGTGTCAGGCTGACATCAAGGACCACCGCCCCGAGGTTCCCCGTGGGAGCCATGCCTGCGTCAGTCACTTGTGACCCGGCGCCGTCATGGTTGCAAAGTGTCCTTCGGCCATCTGAACCGGCAGACAGTATGGATTTTTCCAATCCCCCCCTTGGCAGTGGGTAATGGCCTAAGTGTTTGTTATCATGTAAGTAGAGTAGATTAATAGGCCATGCGAGGTTTCTGAAAACCATAAGCTGGCAATGTTGTTTACATACTACCGCATTGAGTGTCGATGTCTCGCCCAAGTTTCCATTGCCTAGGTTGGAGATCGTTTTCTTTCAGTAATACAATAGAGTTCAATGTAATATTGTGAGTTCCAGTAGTCCAGTTCTTTCTGATGTTCAGCTCATTTAAGTACTCCTTGTACCATCGTGTCCAAAATTCTTGTTTCAGTTTTTGAATCTGCTTCATCTGTCTGATCGATCTCTCGACGACAAGTGAGAGGTTCCCGGATGAGGAAATGTCCTGGGGTTAAAGCCTGAAGATCATTGGGATCCGTTGACATAGGAGTAATGGGTCGCGAATTGAGAATGCTTTCGATTTTGATAACTAGTGTTTCAAATTCTTCATAAGTGAATAGAACTCGGCCCATGATTCGAGTGGCATGGTCATTAAAGGGTTTGACAGCGGCTTCCCAGATGCCACCGAAATGAGGTGATAATGGAGGTGTAAATTTCCAGTGAATTCCTTGCCTTCTGAGGGTACGTGTAATTTTCTTTTCTTCATGTGGTTGTTGGAGATGTGCTATGATGTTCTTCATTTCATTGTTGGCGCCTGTGAAATTAGTCCCGTTGTCAGAGTAGAGGAGAATTGGTTTTCCCCGTCGTGCGATGCAGCGGTCAAGAGCTCCATGGAAACCAGCTGAGGTCAAGTCACTCACGACTTCTAAGTGTACTGCTTTGACTGCCAAACAAATGAAAACCGCTACATAAACTTTGACTGTGCCTCTGTTCCTTTTTCCCATATTTTGATGTGAAATGGTCTACAATAGTCTACACCCACGTTCACGAATGGCCTGATACCCTTGGAAACCCTTTCTGCTGGTAAGTTGCCCATGAGATGGTTGGTGGGGGGTTAGCTCGTACGCAAGTGATACATCTGCGAATTACTTTGCGTACTTGGTTCCGGCCGTTCAATCTCCAATAGGTTTGTCTGGTACTGCATAAGGTGCCTTGGACTCCTGAATGTAGGGTGTTGAGATGCTCTTGTTGAATGATGAGATCAGTGATGATGTTAATTTTCTGTAGAATCATGGGATTTTTTTGAAACTCCCGTAGGTCTGCATTGGCTAATCTCCCTCCTACACGTAAGATGCCTTTTGTATCGAGTCTTGGATTCAGTTGATTCAATTTATGTTTCTCTGGCATTGCTTTCATAATGCAATGGATTTCTTGGCAGAAGACTGCAGCCTGGATGAGTTTTAATATACGATCTCGAGTTTCTTGAAGTTCAGCAACACATAAGCCTCCTTGCCAGTATCGTTTCCGTTTAATCGTGTCTGCTAGTCTAAAACCGTAGTTGAATACTCGGATTAATTTATTAAATTCAGCGAAATTTTCGACTATTGAATTGTCAAATATTTTGTGCAACATTGACAATGTGATTTGTTTTTTCTCACTGTCTTCAGTGGGGATTTGAATAAGAGGCTGCTGTAGCCAATGGTTTTCTGATTGAGCTAGCCACAGTGGACCGTGTTGCCAGTTTGTTTTTTTTTAAGAATTCAGAAGGTAACTATCCTCTGGATAATGCATCAGCAGGATTGTCTGATTTTGGTACATGTTTCCATTCACAGTCATGCGTTTTTTGAAGTGAAAACTTCTTATGGCGCGTTGGGCACTTTTGTGGGTGAGCATTTTCTCGTGAACTCGCGACAGATGAGATTTTACAGTGATGCCAGATGCGGGACCCACACGTCTCCCACTGCCCCACTCCGCAGCAGTAGTTGCGCGAGGGAGTTGCGCATGAACCCCCCACGCGTGGGATTTTTGCCCCCGTCTGGCATCACTGCTACTAGTATACGCATAGGTATATATGAGCTATTTCTTTCTTCCGCTAGGGAAACAACTTCCTGTTTTAACAACAGTTACATTAAAAGAATACAAGTTTGGCGCTAGCGTTTAAAAAGGCGCTGCATTTGAAGTTTGAAGTTGATAAATTTCTACAAAATTACAGAAAATCTCGAAATTTTGGGGGATTAGGAAAATTATCAGTATGCTCATTTCAGCTTAGAATTAAAAATTATCGGAAAGCCGGAAAAGTAGGAAAACCTGAAAAATCGAAAATATGCTTGTTTTATTAGAGAATTTTACTAGGGACGTGATGTGATGGTCGGAAAATCGCTAAAAATTATGGGAAAACCGGAAAAGTAGGATGTAAGGAATTTTCAAGAATTCCTTAAAATATCCCGGGATCCAAGGAAAATATCCAGAAGGGGGTGAGTACGTCGAGAGAGAGAGAGAGCGAGAGAGGCTTAAATATAAGTTAGGGAAAAGAAAATTGGGAATTAGAGTAACCGGGAGAATAACTCCCCAGTTCATGCGGGTAAAAACCCGAGAATTAGATAGGACGAAGTGATAAAAGTTTGTGGGATCGGAAACATTAGGGACGCGGGGACCAAGGGGAATTCCCGGTTATGAGCCAAATTTACCGAGCTACGTGGAATTTCCTGAGGATCACTCCCCCCGTTTAGATTTTTTTGGATCTGTGTAGGAGTACATAAAAATACCGCTCGATTTAGGGATCAAGAGGGAGGGGGAGATACGTTTTGGGTTTAGGGTGGCAGACCTAGGGGCCTAGAGCAGCCCTAGTAACCCCTAGGATAGCCAAAAGGCTGAATATTAAAGAAATAATAAAAAGTTAGATTTTAGGGTAAAATTTAGGGTTCCCACTTTCCTCTGATCCTCGAGAAAACAACCAGAAGGATCTAATCGCGTTCCGTGGACAAAATGTTTAAGGATAAAGAAAAAAATAATAATAAAGAATCATCTCCCGATCCAGAGATGCTAGGAGGGTAGAGAAACCCCGTTTGAATTTCGGATGCGGTTGGCGCGCGTGCCTCCGGTTGACACGGAGACGCCAGCGCCATTAATACCGAATACGACCACAACTCGCCTATTGTGATTATTCCATTGTCGGAAAACACGTGTGACGGACGCTAAATATTGAGGTGCAAATATAGATAACATCTGAGTGCATTTGAATAGTGAAAACTCCTCGTCGACGCGACATCAATTTAAGGAGACATCCTGGAGGCCAAAAGCAACGAGTTTGGGTCAAGGAATACGATCAGGGAGGCCATCCGTTGGATTTTTGCCGGTCGTCGCCGGTCGACAATAGAACACGTGGGTAACGAGCCATAGGTGAGATTACATCATTCAATAGTTAGGGTAGAGGTAAGGGGAATACTGTGATTTTATTTTGTTAATTCCCCATCTCGGTGCCGTTAAAATTAATTCATAGTATTTTTTTTGAGAATAAGATCGGTGTTTATAGAGATATGCTACTTCCCTGGGCGAAGGGAAATGAAGAGAGCTTCTTGCCGTCTCCCTTGGGCGAGGGGAGGCGGAGAGGGAATCGCCCAAGACAATGGTGCCAAACGGCACAGATTTTGGGGAAGAATTTCAGTTAGATTTTTGAATAGAAAAAATCGCAGTAGAGTTTTTGATAGAGAGGAAGAAACAGTTCGATTTTGGACTCCGAACCTCACGGTAGGATTTTTGATAGAAAGGAAAAATAGAGTCGGTTAGACCACCGAAGGGTACGTATCGTAGTGAGAGTGATCGGTGTTGATCGAGTGCGGGGCGATTAGCTAGGAAGGTAATCGCGATGCGTGAGTGATACCCATAAGGAATCACCACGAGAATTTTTAATCCATTGAGGTAATTTAGAGGGATTTAGAGAATTATGTTGCCTCCCCATGGGTGGAGGAGATTTCCGCGAGATCCGTTTCGTTTATAGGGATTTGATAATTATTTAATTCGAAGTAGGGATTTGCTCTGAGTGATTCAGAGAGAAAACGATTCAAAGGGTTAATTAAGCCAAAAATTAGACATTTCGAGGCTCGTCTTTTGCGTTATCTCTCTCGGCGGACTCGTAGGTATTTAAAAGAGATTGTGATGTATCACTTATGGTTATTTAAGATTCTTTAAAAGATAATAGTTTCTTTTGTTTCTGGTTATGGTTATTTATTAAAATAATGTATTAGAACTAATTGAAATACTATCAAAGGTAATAATTAAATTTATTTATTCAAAGTTTTAGGGGTTTTGTTATTTTCTTTTGCGGATGAAAGTCCGACGAACCACCTCCATCCGGACTACGCCCTCTCTCCACAACCTACCCCCTGAGCAGCGCGGGTATTCAAGGTCTTCCCATGGATTCGTAAGCAAAGCTATGTGTTTTTAGTTTTGTGAATTTTGGTTTATGTTAAGAATTAGTTTATTGAGACTCCGGTTTGTCGTCCCCCGGTAAAAAAGACGGCTGGCGCCCAACAAATGTTGCTTGCGAATCCAGGGGAAAGGGCAGTTATCGGGTTTTTCTCCACCCCGAGGAAAAATCTCGTTACTAGGAAAACTCGGAAAATCAAAACTATACTCAATTTACTAGAGAATTTCACGAGGGACGTGAATCGACGATCGGAAATTCGGATGGTCGGAAAAAATATATATGCTTATAGCTTTAACAAAATCTACATTTTTAAAAAATATATATAAAATATATATGATTATAGCTTTAACAAAATCTACATTTTTATTTTCGATTATAGATTTGTCTTGAAAATGGATGCGGTTTTACATGAAGAATTTGATTTAACGATGTTCAATGATCGCAATCTTAGCACAAAAAAATACAAAACTACTAGTGATGCAGTATTCACAAGAAATATAAATAGATTTAACTCAAAATTGTTCGTTTCACACTTTAGTTGCCATAGACCTATTGTTTCAGTTTTAGAATTTGATGAAAATGCTGATAATGATGATGTAAGAGTTGTTGAAATTATGGATGAGTATTGATCAATTTTGTATTTACTATTTACTAATATTTACTCATTTAAATGAAACCACTTCTTTCGAATATAGTTTCTATATTATTATACTTCATGTCCATTCAAAAAGTGCCCAAATTGCTTTGATGAACTTGATTTTTTATGGACAATTTCTCATGTCGCGAGCGCACCTAAAAATGCTCACCCAAAGAAGTGCCCAACGCGCCATAAGTTCAAGTTTTCACTTCTGCCTGCACTACCGGAGTGCAACGAGTTTTTTTTAATGTCAGCGACTCTGTTTTGAACAAAGGTTTTTAGAGTGTTGGGAGTAGTTTTGATCCAGTGGAGGGTGATTGTGGAATCGGTCCATAGGATCGTTTTGGAGATGGGAAGGTATATTGCGTTTTTTTACTGATTCGTACAAAGTCATGAGTGTATGTGTACCACAAAGTTCGAGTCGTGGGGTATTGACTGGGAATTGCATAGGAGCAACTCGTGATTTTGAATATAATAGAATTATTTGAGTTAGGCCTTGTTGATTGATTGATTTGAGGTAGATGCAAGCCCCATATTCCGTGTTACTGGCATCGCAGAATCCTTGTATTTCGATTTGTTTGGCGTTTTTTATCACGGCCTTTCTGTCGAATTGGATATCATTGATTAATGGTAAATCTCTGCACATATCGATGCAAAGTGTTTTAATATTCAGTGGTATAGATTCGTCCCAATCTACCTTTGCAGCCCAAAGTTGTTGAATAATGTTTTTTGCTTTGAGTATGACTGGGCCAAGAAGTCCTAACGGATCAAAGATAGACGCGACTGTCGATAAAATTGTTCGTTTGATAATAACGTCTTTGAGTTCGATTGGTTTTGTTTTATGGCTGATACTATCAGTAGCAGAATTCCACGATATACCCAGAGTTTTGATCGTTTTATCATGGTCTAGCTGAAGACCCTGATTGATATACTCTGGTGGCATGTTGTGGAGTACTTGACTGTGATTAGCAGCCCACTGTCGAATGTTCACACCTCCATTGCACCATAATTGAGTTATTTCCTTTTGGGCATGTTGGGCTTCCTCAATGGAGTTGAATCCAGTCAATAAATCATCCACATACATATCTTTCTGTAAGATACGTGATGCGAATGGATAATTCTTTGATTCATCTCGAGCCAATTGTTGAAGACATATGATAGCTAGGAAAGGGGCTGCTAATAGGCCAAATGTCACGGTGATGAGTACATATGTTCCAATTTCATGATTTTCGTCTCGCCACCGAATGTTTTGGTATTTACAATCCTCAGGATGAATAAGAAACTGTCGATATATTTTTTCAATATCTCCTGGCAATACGTATTGATATATCCGGAATCTAAGTATCCCCCCCCCCCAAAAAAAAATCAAAAAATGTTTTTGTAAAAAAATGCGCCACGCATATATTTCGATGTTGTTCATTTAAAGAAAAAAATTGAAAAAAAAACTTGAAACAACAATGACTTAAAAATTAAAGCTACAATTATGGAAATTTGAAAAAAATACACAAGTAAAAAAAGACAACAAGCTCATTGATTGAATTTACCAGTGGAGAAAGCTGCTGATGATAGGAGTCCATACATCGTTTTGAGTTGTCTATGAATATCTTGATTACGACGAGTCCCATAATATCCTGCAAAGGACATCGCAGTCGTATTACAACTGGTCATTCGACCCCACCGTACATGCAACGTGCACGGTGACGCGCTGAATGCCAGTTTCGGGGCGTAAAGCGCTGACGCTGCGCCCCAGTTATCTACATAAGTTGAATATACGTGGATTTATCCACATATATTCATCGCGTTTAATTTTTCTTTCATCATATGTTTTTAATTCCGAATAATACGTGCCACTTTCGTGTCCTCGTATTCTCCGGATTACAAAACTGAAATGTTATGGAATTTTGGGTCATCACATCTCTCGCCGCCGGGGAAGAAAATTATCACAGATGGTAATTCATCATTATTACAGATGATAATTCCTCTGTAATAATTTTGTACAGAAAAAACACAGATTACAGATTTATTACAGATGAATTATCATCTGTAATAATTTTCTTCCCCGGCGGAGAGGGATGTTATGCCCCGAAATTTTTTCTAACCCTATCTCACCAATAATTATATCAAACATTCCCTTTGTTTACAATAGGTCAGTAAATATTTACAAGTATATCTTTCAACTTCCTTATGGGAATTATGATCCTTGGACGTCCATTGCTTCTCTAACGGACGTAGGCTAGGGTTTCAGGCACCAGCAGTACAGAGATACTCCTAGTACAAGAGCGAGAACCACCATAACCACTGAAAATATTGATGATGGGTATAGTAGAAATTCTTGGTAGTCGAATTTCTTTTGAAGCTTTCCGAGATCTTCCTCCTCGGTCCCTAGTTGTACATGAAGGCCTTCCAGTTCCCTCAAGTTCCCGATGACGTTTGTTAGTCGAATGTTGCTCACGTTATTGTCCTGCTGTCGCAATTGCGTAATAGTGTCATTGTTCAATGTCAGATTTAGTCTGGGTTGACTATGATTCTCCCAGGTTATTTTCCTTGATTTCCGGCCACGGATAGCGATAACCTCGCAGAAATTTTCTATCCGTATTATCCCTGAACCTTGAAGGGGGTCTCGATATTTCCCCTCTCCGCAAGATATAGCAAATGCGTCAGGTTCTGGTGCAACATAGAACCATGCGTTAGTTTTCCGCATCTTGATGAGTGCGAGACCTTGCAGCCGGAGATATCTTGTGCTACACGTTTCCGGTATCTTATCTGAGCTCAAGTACATTCGTACTTCGCATGGGCTAGTGTGTCTCATTTTTTGTATCGGCAAAGAGTCAGTGCATCAGTACTGTGCCCGAATTTTCTTGCAGCAATTCAATTGTCCCTCGGTCATTGGCACGTACTGATGTGTTGCGCCATGTACGACCAGAAGCGCATTTGATGCCTCCAAGTACGAGTGATACTCGTTCGTTGTCCGCACAGGAATGCTATGCATCAGCATAACGTCGAATGCTTGGAAATCCACCAGGGGTATTCCTATTACCGTAATGATTTTCATGCCAACTGCAAATCTACTGACAGTTCATACCTCTTGTAACTCATGTATTCCGGCTACCTCCAACTCAAAGGGGAAACTTAAAACCTTTGGTAATTTGGCTGTTCTGAGAAGGTAGACTCATCCTTCCTCTGTAAACACTCCTGTGTCGAGTATTAACTTCTTGGAGTCAGTCAGCAGTTTTTGATGTGAAACATCTATAGGCTCACTTGTAAACCGAATTGTTGGCGTGGCGACGCTTGCTGTGGCGACGGGCCGCCACGCTATACTAAGCTATACCTATATATATTTTATATGTAGTAGAGTGTGCGGTGTGGCTTCTCACTCAGTTCAACGTTGTTGTTTACTACGGTACACATAACCTGCGTTTTATTTAATTTTTCATTTTAATTTTTGACAATAAAATATGTGTGATAGTGATAACTCAAAAGATGAAAGTGATCAACGTTGTGCAAAGAAAGTGAAACTACGCTATGACATACTACCAAGTCATCAGTAAGTAGATCGTATTTTTCAAGTGTCCATAAATGTAATTATTATATTTTTATATTTAATTAATTATATTCATATTAATCATATTAGTAATTTATATAAATAATATTAAGATTAATAATTATATAAATTATATTAATATTGACTTTATTATTTTTAGACGGTCCTAACCAGAGGTGCAATCAGCCTCTCGGCCATTTTACACCCTGCCTTTAGGCAGCCGTGATAGTCGCTGGTCTCGAGTATCTGTGCCCTACGAGCTAACTCATAGATCCCCTTGATCCCGTCCCTGTCGACACATATATCTTTGCATGCAGACTCAAAAACGTCCCACCTGGCTTCATCGAGCCCGCTGCATCTTGTGCATAGGTGAACAGGATCCTCCTCCGTCAACCCGCATCTTTTGCATATAGGGGGTCAGTCCCCTTGCCTACCCTTGATAAATACAGAGCCAGGGGCCAGTGTCCAGTGATAAGCCCCACTATAGCACGGAGCTTAGCCCTGTTTAGGCCCAACAAAGTTTCTGCAATCTTCCTAGTGGGTTTTTCCAAGAGGGATTTCGTGTGTCTGGCACCCGTCTCCGAGTCCCACGTCTCCACAATCCTCCTATCCCACGCTCCTTGACCAGGTCCTTCACAAAGTCGGTGTGCACGCCTACGTGCTCCACCTCCCCCTGAAAGGCCCTACTGCTTCCGTTCTTTGCTAGCTCATCGGCTTTCTCATTGCCTTTGATGCCAGCGTGGCCCGGAATCCAAGCCACCTCAAGCCGATTATTTACGGAAATTTCCTCCATCAGCTCAACGCATTCACCCACTAACTTAGAGCAACACTCGTACCTGAGTATTGCCCTCAGCGCGCGTCTGCTGTCTGAGTCGATGAAGATCTTTTTGCTCTTGTCCCCTCTCTCCAGGATCATCCTGGCGCAGGTCCTTAGGGCAGCCAGCTCAGTCTGGAGCACGGTTGCGTGCGAGTCCAGCCCGATGGCCCTCGCTATTGCGGGCCCTTCTGACCAGACCCCCGCTCCTGCCCGTCCGCTCACGCGTGATCCATCCGTATACCAGACTAGTCCATGGGGCGGCGCCTAGTCCGCGTCCTTTCCTGACGATCTTTCCCCCCATCCAAGGTTGACAGAGAACTGTCTGCGAACGTGCCATCTGGGTCTGCAGGCGTCAGCACCGCGCGACAGTAGCCCGTCCAGCTCTCTGTCTGCACGGAGGACACGAGCATGCCAATTCCTGGCTCCCTTCCACGTTTCCTGCAGCCGCAATCTTGCAGCCGCTTTTATCGCCTCCTCCCTTATAATCAGGTGTGGCGGTTGCATGAAGAGCAGGGCCTCCAATGCTGAGCTCGGGGGCGTTCGAAGCGCCCCTGTTATGCCCAGCATTGCAAGCCTGCCTACTCTGTCCACTGCTTTCCTATGGCAGGCCTTATTCAAGGCTGACCACCACACTAGGGCTGCCTATGTTAGCTGTGGGGTCATAACCCCCCCTGCGGGCAGCCCCGCCCCACCGCAGCCATTGCCGCACTGTCCCCACGGGTGGAGTGGACAACTCTAGTTCGGAGCATGGCGGCTATCCATTTGGTGACCGACTCCTCGCTCCCAAAAGATGCCGCCGCTTTCTCCATCGTATCAAAGGAAGTGTTATCGAAGGCCCCTTCGATGTCTATAAAGACACCAAGGGTGTCTTCCCCCCTTTCCTTTGCGTTTTCTATTATGCCTACCAAGTGGTGCAGCGCAGTCTCAGTTGATCTGCCAGCTTGGTATGCATGTTGTGAGGAGCATATTTGGTTAGAAGTCAGTGCCCCCTCCTTAATGTGCCTGTCGACCAGCCTTTCCAGCCTCTTCAACAAGAAGGTGCTTAGACTGATTGGTCTGTCGGCGTTCGCATTGTCATAGCTGCATTTACCTGGTTTGGGGATCAAGACAACTCTGACTTCCCTCCTCCTGCTGGCCACATAGCCCATTGCTAGGCAGGCCCTAAGTGCGGGTAACAGTCTGCGCAGAAGCAATGGACCCCCTCTTCGCAAGAGGGCCGGATGTATCTCATCCGGACCCGGACTCTTGTACATTTCAAAGGAGACCACTGCCCATCGCAGCCTGTCCAGCGTTACTATTCTTGCGGCTAGCTCCCAGTTGGGATCGCCGCCTCCTGTTCTCGTCCAGTCCGCCTCAGGACACTCTCCAGGGTGCTCTGCAGTAGAGTCCGGAAAGTGCGCGCGAACCAGATGCTCAAGGACCTCTCACGGTTCTGTGATGGTCTCTCCGCTCGTCAGCGTGATTCCACTCAGCCCTTGTGCAGGGCCCCCCGAGAAAACCCTGCGAAGCCTGTAGATGCTTGAAAGCGCCTCCAGTTCCTCACAGTATGTTCTCCAGGTGAGCTCCTTTGATTGTTTTATGAGCCTCTTGTACTCCCTCTGCACATTTCTGTACAGAGTCCAGTCTTCGGCTCTGTTGGATTTGTGCGCTCGATTCCCGAGTCTCCTGGACTGGCTTCTCAGCCTGTCCAGTTCACGGCTCCACCAAGGCACTTTGTTTCCTTGCCTCCATCGTTTAGCCGGGCATACCATCTGGAAGTACTCGGTTAGGGCAACGTGGATTCTCTCCACCTCGTCCTCCAACCTGTCCCCCCCGCAGGGCCTTACGCGTCCTACCCTGAGCCTTTCCTCCAGGTTCCTCTCAAAGGAGTCCCAGTCGGTGGCCCTTGGGTTTCTACGCAGGCAGTCCCGCTGTAGTTTGGCACAGCCCTTAATGCTAAATCTAATGCGTCGATGGTCGGAGAGTGTGTCCTCCCGGTCCACTCTCCAGTCCCTGCATCGCCCCGCCAGCCGGCGGGTGCACATGGTTACGTCAATGATACATTGACAGCGTGAGGTAACAAACGTAGGCCACGAGCCCCTGTTTAGGACCTCCAGGTCCACGTCTGCCATAAATTCCAGGAGAGCAGTGCCCCTGTCATTACATCATTCACTGCCCCACACCACGTTCTGCGCATTTGTGTCGCATCCTATGATGAGTGGCAGCTTTTTGGCTCTGCAGTGATTCACCAAATCACGCAGTTCCTTGGTAGGTGGTGGTGTCGGCGAGTCATGCGGGAAGTAAGCCGAGCACAACACTATGTCTTCCGCTTCAACCTCCCCCGAAGTCTCACGACAACCGTCACCAAATCCTTGTGGCAGAAGTTAGCCATTCCCGTGGCCCCGCACGCTTTTTTGACAGCAATGCAGGCCCTGGGGCCCAGGTCGCCCCGGGCATAGAATAGCTCCACCTCGCCTCCAGATAAGCCTTTAACCTAACCTCCGTGATGCCAGGGTTCTTGTATAAGGCATACGTCTGTGTGCTCTACCGCAAGGCGGCGACTCAGCAGGGCAGTCAGAGCCTTGTCTGCGACTGCCCTGCTGAGTCACAGCCTTGCAGTGCTGCAAGTTAATCTGGGAGCAGTGGACTAGCAGTGAGACTAAGCCGTCACCCCTCATCTCATCTCCTGCTCCTCCAGCCCTCGTCAACCTGGCGATTGGTGGGCCTTTTAGGCAGGGTCGCCTGTTGGCCCCCTTACCTGCCCCGGATGAGATGAGCCCAGTAGGGCCCAGTTGAGGGTCCCTTGAGACCCCTTTCTAGTTCCCGCCGAGCCCCCCTCACCAGAGGCGGCCTTCCTCTGCGGCCCTTTGGACGTCCGCACAGCGGAGGTCTTGTAACAGCGAGAGGGTCCCTCTGTAAGAGGGAGCCTCCCTCGCTCTCCCGTGCCCCACCCTCGCGGTCGCCTTTCTCAGCGGTTACAGGGGCACCCTCCGGACCATCTGGTCCAGTAGGCGCTCCCTTCCGCCCACCCTCATCTCCTGCAGCCCCTGACTCACTTTGGTCAGTGACCGCGTTCCCAGGGTCGCGCTGTGCCTGGGGCGCCTTTCCTCCCACCGCTCTGCGCTGGGTCTCGTAAAAATGAGCCCGGCCGAGGCAGTAGAAGGGGGCTATGCCCAGACCCTTCAGGACCTCTAGGGACTTAGGGTCCATTCCCAGCACCAGATTGAGCTCCTCGTCCCCGCTTCGGCAGTCCCAGACTCTCCACTTACCAGTGGCGAGGGTCCGGATCTGCAACCTGAGCCTCTCAAGGTCCAAAGTCGCTCCCACGGGTTTTCCCGGGAGAAAGGCCGTAACCCTGATTAGCTTCTGGAACGCTTCCTTATCCACTAGGATAAGGGAGGCCCCTTCCCAGGGTACCAGGGTGGGCACCACGGTCATCAGCCAGTCCTTCGACCGACTATCCGTGCATGCCACCCACAGCACGCCATCATCGAATCGGTGGCCTTCAAAGCTCGGGAGCTGACCGTCTAGATCAGCCCCGAACAGTGCTGCCACCAGCGCCAGCGCGTCGGCATGCTCCCTCGTCAGGGACAACTCAGGGTAGCCAGTTGGCACTACGGCCACCCTGCCTCCACCCTTCGCCGCCTCCCTGAAGGAAGCTGCCCCCAGTCCTTCCATCGCCCGCACCCTCTTCGCGGGCACGGCCACATCCGGGGGAGTGGAACCAGAGGACCTGGGCCTCTTGAGCCCTGTCCCCTGTCCTTCCTTTCCCTCTAACGCGGTCGCTCCCTGCGGGGATTGCAGATCCCGCGAGGCCTCGGCTTTCAGCCTAGCCTAGCGGGCCCTGTGCTTCTCCGCGCCCGTCCGTCCCTTCCTTCTTTTACCCTGCATAGGGTCAGCGACAGCGGGCCCACCAATGGCAGGCCCCTCTGAAGCTGGCTCCCCCTCCACCACAATCTGCATCTGCGCTTGTTCCCCTTCTGGGGCCCTAGCGCAGATCATCTTCTCCTCTGCCCTGTAAGCTTCTGCCGTGCCCTCAGAGAGGGCACCGTCTTCGGCGTTAAAATTTTTATTAGTGGTTTGTTCCATGAAAGTCCCACGACTAATCAGGAAGAAGAAGTCCACCCCCGCAGAGCCTAAATACGGGGAAAGGCATGAATACAATGGGGTGCCGCCTGGTTCCCCACGGGTATCGTTTGAGACACTGTTCTCCAGTGCCATTCAGTCCTCGGCACGATTACTTCCTCCTTGGCTTGGGGAGTCTGGTCCGCGACGATGCCTTCGGTCTTCCTGACGGGTCTTTACTCCCGTAGCTCGACGTTATAGCCGTCGCTAGCCGGGTTCCGAAGTGGGCCCCAGGATCCTGGATTCATGTGCTGTTATTCAGCTTCCCGTCTCCGTTCCCGAGGTGCCACCCATTCTCCGGCCTTGCCCCTATCCGCCACATGGTGACGCGCTCAGTCGGTGACTCAAACCGTCCCCTTCGTCTCGTTTGTAGAACACGTCAGGGGTGAATATATTAATATTATCTCCAATTAATTATTCTTTTATTATTCATGAAGGAATTAAGATGGAAAAATTTATTAGTAAAATTTATATTTGCAAATCTTTAGTCATATATTGCAATAATTAACTAAGATTTGAGTTTATGAGTATATTGAAGCCACACTTGAATTTTTTGAAGTGAAACTTCTTTGCGCTCGTTCGGGTGTAAATCGAATATCGTATGTAACGAAAAAGCGACAGGAAAAGGGAGGGGATAGCGCGCGTGGTGCGGCAGTCGGACTGAAGGAGACCTGAGAGAGAAAGAAAAACGCGATAGATTCGGAGTAGGAAAAGACGAGAGCGGGGTAGCTTGTGTAGGGGGGGAGGATTGGCTCCGACGAAATGAGGCATGAGTGTCATGGGAATGGAGGGGAGAGCGCGGTAGGTATCACCACAATGTACGTACGTGTACGCACTGTAGCGACTGCCATCTCCACGTGCTCCGGGGTGCCTGCGCAGACCGCGCATAGCTCACTGACTGGCAGGCATTCGAATGCGCCGACGCAAAGGAATGGGACTGATGCGCAGGCGCAAGCGAAGCGCATGCGTAGAGCGTGAGCTGCGCGCGGGAGTATAGCGAGAGATTACAAATGGTAATTTCCGCCTATACTACACGTATAGCGAATATTGTTGGAGACTCCTTGTTTTATTAAGATATACGAATATTGCAAGAGTGGGAATAAAAAGATATCGTACCTGACACGAGAATTTTCTTTACCCGAGGCTGGGACTCACAATAGCTAAAACACGGAATATCGATGCGCCATCTAGTGTTCAGACTATTGACCCGAGTATGGCAAGTCCTCATGGGAATTTTCATGGGGATTCGCAATCTTGTAAAGTATTCCTAGCACGTGTTGTCAGTCGTGCAGCATTTGTTGTTTATCGAGGTTATATACTGTTTCTAAGTGTTCGAGGTTATATAGTGTTTCCAAGTGTTTGAGGTTATATAGAGAAGTGAGAAATGTCATTAAATAGTCTACAAAATATTAATCAGAGCTGTACATCATGCCTAAATCAAATGCTCAGTTGTGTAAGGAATACAGAGATCGACTGCGTTCCAATAATAAACCAAATAAAGTGAAGAAAATCCCGAAAACCAGTGCTGAACGTGTCCGGGAATACCGAGCAAGCAAGAGGGCTATCAATTTCCAACGACGTCTGAACCCTTCACTGGTAGACGGAATCAAACAGACCAATAATTTAGGCGATGATAATGAGCCTTCTGCAACTTTAAACGCTCCAAATAGAAATTTCCACGGCATGTTCGTTCCACGTGTTGATGCAGACATCTCAGGGCCATCAGCAAGGGAGGATGACGTGAGAAGCATGATCATGAACCCTAACCTCCCTTAGAAAGACTTCACTCGATTTAAGAATATTCATCAAGAATTTCATAAAAAATTCAAGAATAATTCTTTTCTTTAGTTCTGAACAAGAATTATATTATAACAACCAATATGGATATTTCTGATGGGTTGGCGAATGGTGCTGTAGGACAACTAGCACATATTGAATGCGACGGAGCTGGGGATGTGACTCGTGTGTGGTTAACTTTCCCAAATGCTCCGAAAACGGGAGAAAAATTGAAGAAGAAAGCAGCTGCCCATATGCAGGCTCACAATATCTGTAGGACAGCAGTGCCTCTCTCTCGAAGAACGGCCAGCATTCCCCTCAACAATAACAAAACTATCGTTGCGAAGCGTAACAACTTTCCGCTGATTTCTGCTTGCGCGATGACAATTCACAAGTCACAAGGCGGTACCTTTCCGGAAGTGGTTTAGGAATATCACAAAAATCATTCGCAGCAGTTGTTATACGTGGCATTATCACGAGTAACCAGTATACAAGGCCTATACATTACCACCCGAAATGATGAGAAAACATTTTATCATGGACGGAAGGTATCAGCATCGACGAGCAGTTTGGCGGAAGAGTTTCGCCGACTAGCATTGCGCAAGTTGTCCACTATCACCTCCTCGATGACAGATTTTATTAGCAACAGAAGAGGACTCTCATTATTCTCCCTAAACTGCCAAAGTTTGCGGGCTCACGCAGTGGACTTGACGGATACAGTAACCCAACGAGTCAATATTTTATTATTGTCGGAAACATGGATGAACAATAAAGAAGCTGTGGATGTGCCGAACTTCGATTGTGTCGTCCATTTCAAACGTCCCAATATAACAGCTGGTGGGGTAGCTGTCTACCATAACTCCAATGACAGAATAAATATTGTCACTCCACATATGGACATGAATTTGCAACAAACTAGCTGGTTGGCTGTGAATGCTGCTGCAGTTGGCGATATTTGTGCGGCTGAATGTGTCACAGAAAGCGGACAGCGTGTGGCAATGATTGTTCTCTACATCACTCCGAACCAAAGAATGACTGATATTATAAAATTTATACATAGAGCATTATTAGCATATACTTCCTCTGGCGCAGCAGAATTAGAAGAAGAATTGAATACTATGCCCATGATTTTAAGTGGTGATTTTAATGTAAATTTTGCCTTGGAAGAAGCTCAACCCCTTGTACAATTTTTAGGAAGTAAATTCAATTTAAAAATGAATAATAATCCCAAAGACTCAACAACCAGATCAGGCACGACAATAGATGCAATTTTCTCAAGATATTTACATAATTTACAATCACGAGTTTTCATTTCATATTTTTCATATCACAAACCAATTGTATCTTTTCTTGAACATGAAAGTATGGAAGTGAATGAATAGATTTTTTATAAATGGAGGCGAAAACGTCAACTATCGTTTTTTTCATTAACCTAACACCCTTAAAAATTCCCGAACAATGAATAGTGGCTTCGGTTATCGGGGAAAGATTTCTATTCCATATAACTTGCTGACTAGGGTGTGTATTTTCATTTCAAGTGCCCATCGAGATCCATGAAGTTTCACTTCTATCGCCTAGCTTTCTAGGCTCATAATTTTTTTTTCTCTTGTGTATTTTAATATCATATTTTTAAAAATATTTCAGTTTCCAACAACCATCACAGGGATCACAACAGATTCTTATTGAAACTGGACGCCACCCTGATCATTCAAACACAAGGCAACCTATCAATGTTATGTACGATTTTATTAATCGAATGGTACCAGACTATTTTAATTTTTATCTTAGATTTTATTAACATATTTATGATTTTCATAAATATAAATGCGTATTTATATTTTTTAATATGGAACAACAATAGATGCTGTTGTGATATCCAAAACCCTTTATCAATAGTTTCTCCCGCATTCCCCATAGATACTAACCACAAAGAACCACATTCCTTAAACCATAAACACCACCTTGCAAAAACCCATCCAATTCCACCATCCCAGTTACAAAAACACAACGTCAACCAAAAATTGGTTTCGCCATTTCGGCGAGTGCATTCACCCTAACAAAAAGAATGACACATACCAGAGCACTGAACTCCACCGCGGAAATCATGCACTGACAAAACTGCTGACCGCCAAAACCGCTGACTTAACAGAACAATCCCCTTCAACAATCGGTAGTGGGAAACCATACCATAATTTCCACTAATTAGAAGCCAACTCGTGTAACCCCCAAAAATCGATCCGCTCCCCAAAATCAAAAAATCAAGTCAGTCTAGAAACAACCGTTGAAGCGATAGTTTGACTTGGCGGAAGTCATTTTCCGGAATCGATCTGTTTCTTTCGGGCCTCCCATACTATAATTCGAGATAGTATCGATATAGTGCGTGGTAGTCTATTTGACCATAATAAATAGCTAAACGGTCGGAAGTGTACAGGGATACTGCATCCTTCAATCGAAAGTAGGAGTGTTTCTTGCATTGTAAGTGTTGGAAGAATGTTCTGGATCGGAGGGGATCGGTGTGGGTGGGTTTGAGCGGTCCACAAAAAAATAGATAAATAAAGTTACACGGCACGTCACGTATTTATTCACTATTACAATTCTATCACACTTGATAATGTCAGCAATTAATAATTAAACAATGAGCGGTACTTGTAACTTTATTATAAATGGTTGAGCGGTCAACTGAATATTTTAATGAATATCCAAGAAACGGTTAGACACGTGTTGCTTCTAATGAATCCCGGACGAAAGTGAACGAGCGAGGCTGCCCGATCGCTCAATCGGACGATTTCGAGGGGCCTCGTGGTCGGTGGTGGGGCATCCCCCTTATGCAGGATGGCTGAGAGCGGTCCAGAAAGTGGCGCCCCATCACCCAAAAAATGCGAAGTAGGCCCTTAGCAACAACTGGGTTGTTATGATTTTGCCTGACGGTGAGCAGGCGTTAGTGTTAGTAATGGAATCCTGTCGGCTTCCAGGAATTCCAACATCCTCCCCAGCCGTCAGCAACTTGAGAGTAGCTGTCGATGAACAATATGACCTAAAACAAAAATTTGGGAATCAAAAGTATTCACAGAGCGTATGCTGGGTGGATCACCCTGTAGCTGTCCGAAGAGCTGGTCCTTGGTGTGCTGGCTAAGCTTGGAATCATCCGAGACGTTGGGGGGGTCGTAAATCCCGTCCAATCCGGGTGCGTCCATCTTCCCGGTGGACCTCGCTGATCGTGCCGGGTCGTAAATCCGTCAGGGTTGACGAAGTCCAGGTGAAGGCCAATGAGCTGACGAGCTGTAGCGCTGATATGGTTCTAGGTCCTTGACGTTGGTACTGGCAGGAGTACAAGTTTAACGATGGGGCGCGTTAACGTCGCCTGAGCGGTCCGGAGCGTGACTACTCGCGTAAGCCCATCCTTGCCAGGGTGTAGAGCGGTCACTCGGGCGAGAGGCCACTTTGATGGAGGAAACCTCTCGTCCGTGAGTAAGACTAAAGAGCCGACGTTGATGTCATGAGTCGGGTGGTACCACTTGGATATGGCCTGTAGACGTTGGAGATATCCTGTGGACCATCTCTTCCAGAACCCTTGGAGTTTTCGTTGTATGAGCTGCCATCGGGAGAGTCTAGAGATGTTAAGATTCTCCAATGATGGCTCTGGAAGAGTCGTAGGAGCCTGGCCTATGAGGAAATGCCCGGGGGTCAGAGCCGAGCAGTCATCAGGATCATCAGTGAGCGGTTCAAGCGGCCGTGAGTTGAGAACTGCCTCAACTTGGGTGAGCAAGGTGGTGAGTTCCTCGAAGGTGAGCAGATCCTCCCCAATAGTCCGGGTGAGATGATATTTCACCGACTTCACTGCCGCCTCCCATTTGCCTCCGAAGTGTGGTGCGCTTGGAGGGTTGAAGGACCATTGAGTCCCATCTTGAATGAGGAGCTGGGCGAGCTGTCGAGATTCGGATGATCCTGCTAAGAATAGCCTCCTGAGCTCCCTATCAGCGCCGAGAAAGGTGGTACCGCAGTCGCTGAATAAGGTGTGAGGGATCCCGCGCCGACTGGAGAAGCGTCTGTATGCCGCTAGGAATGCATCAGCTGAGTAGTCTGATACTACCTCGAGATGCACGGCTGAGGTGGTCATACAGACAAAGATGGCCAACCAGCCCTTGTATGACTTGTGGCCCCGTCCCTTCCATGACCGGAGCGATATGGGGCCGGCGTAATCAACCCCCGTGTTGAGGAAGGCGCGAGCGGGGGTGAGTCGGGCTGGTGGCAGCTGTCCCATGAGCTGTTGAGCACGTATCCCACGTTGTCGAGCGCACTTCACGCATTTAAGAATGAAGGAGCGCACTGGAGCTCGGCCTCCGAGGATCCAGTAAGCTGTCCTGAGCTGACGAAGAGTGAGCTGTGTCCCGCCGTGAAGTGTCCTTAGGTGAGCTTGGCTTATCAGTAAGCGAGCTAGTTGCGATTCCTTTGGGATGATTGCTTGATTTTTGCTCTCGGGGTCGAGCTGTGCGAACCTGAGCCGTCCACCAACACGCAGGATCCCTTGACGATCGATAAACGGGGTGAGCTTGGTGAGCGGATGGGACCTGGTGAATTTCTCCCCGCGAGAGATGATCCGTAGTTCCTCCCTGAAATGAGCTGTCTGGGTGAGCTTGATCCAAAGGAGCCGTGCGTCTTCCAGTTCGCTGAGCGTGAGCGGATAATGGAGTGACGTATTAGGAACCCTCCTAAGCCGAGCGATGAACCTTGAGCAGATCGCGGTGATCCGAAGCAGCCGGTTGAACGAAGAGAACCTATCGATGAGATCCCAGATAGCTATTTGCTGAGCGGCGCCGTAGTAAATCTGCCCCGGCTTCTCTTCGAGGTCCACATTGAGGTCCCTTTCTAGAACGTGAGTTGGCCAAGATGAGCTGTCCTGTTGTAGCCATGGTGGGCCTGTCCACCACAGCTTATGTGCTACTACCTGTTGCGCGGTGAGACCTCGAGAAGCACAATCTGCTGGATTCTCCTTGCCAGGCACCAGCCTCCAGTGAGTTGGCTGAGTTAGCTCTTGGATAAGAGCGACACGATTCCTCACGAATTCTTTCCATCGTGATGGGTGGGAGCTGATCCATGTGAGCGTTACGGAGGAATCCGTCCAGAGGTAGGTGGGCGCAGCTCTGAGGTTGAGCTGATCCTGAACGTAACGTATGAGCTTGGCTAGGAGCAGGGCAGCCGTAAGTTCCAGGCGTGGGATGGTCAGCCGTTTGAGCGGGGCTACTTTAGTCTTGGAGCAGACGAGCGTTATACCATTTCCAGGTAGGCGCGGAACCTTCAGGTAAATGACAGCTGCCATAGCCACCTGGGATGCGTCGGAGAATCCATGGACTTCCACGTCGAAGCCCTTGAGCAGTCCTAGCCATCGTGGCACGGTGACCTCCGACAACTGGTTGAGCTCATCCCTAAACTGCCGCCATCGATGTGCTGTTGTCGGGGAAACTGGGTCGTCCCATCCCAGTTTCTCTATCCAGAGCGCCTGTAGTAGTATTTTCGCTCGTACCACCACTGGCGCGAGGAAGCCAAGTGGGTCGAAGAGCTGAGCGGTTTCCGACAGAATGATTCGTTTTGAGATGGAGTTGGTTTCAGGCCGAGCGATGGAGAACGTGAAGCTGTCCGTTCCTGGGTGCCATGAGACACCTAAGATCTTGGTGAGCGAGTCCTCGATCACCTTTTGATCGTGGGAGGTGCTGTCCAACCTGAGTGTGCTGAGCAGACCTGCACTGTTGGAGTGCCATTTCGCCAGCGGAAAGCCGCCTGATTGGCAAAGTTGAGTCACGTGATGAGCGGTCTTGATTAACTCCTCCTCCGAGTCAGCACCTCCGCAAATATCATCCACATATCGTCCTTTCGTGAGCGGCTCCACGGCGAGAGGATAGTTACTGCCCTCGTCCTCCACGAGCTGGTTCAAGACACGTATGGAAAGGAATGGAGCGGATCTAGTTCCATACGTGACGGTGGTGAGCTGATATGTGGTGACGTCCCCATTTGCATCGGCCCAAAGTATCTGTTGGAGCGGCCAATCATCCTGATGTACTCCGATTTGGCGGAACATCTTGGTGATGTCCGTCATGAAGATGAGCTTATGCCGTCGAGTGAAGAGCAGTACATCAGCAATGTCTCTCTGGAGTTTGGCTCCAGTATGCATAATCTCGTTGAGCGTCTGCCCCGAGCTGGTCTTATGGGAGCCGTTGAACACGACTCTGAGCTTCGTCGTCTCGCTGCTGGTTTGGACGACACCGTGGTGAGGAAAGAAATATTCCGGAGAAGTGACAGCCTGAGCGGAGTACGAGCTATTCGGGACCCTCAACCCTCCTGAAGCCGTAGCTTCATGTGCTAAGGTCGTCCCGAGAGCTGTGCACTCCCCCATACGCTGTCGATGAGCTGTCTGCGTGAGCTGTCCGGAAACCCGGCGCATGTGGCCAAGGGCTTCATATTCCTTGAGGAAGTTTGTATAGAGTTGATGGTATTCCTCATCACGGGAGAACTTCCTGAGCAGTCGGTGAAGGCATGCGAGCGCGGACGCTCGTGAATCCCCAAGCACTGAGGGCGGAGCCTTGAGCGGTAACCGGACAATATAACGTCCGGAGCAGTCCCTGGTGTGTGTTCGCCGAAAGTGTTCCTCGCATTGAGCTTCCTTGTCGGTGAGCTGTATCTCTGAAGTCTCAGGAACCTCTTCCTGGACCCAGAACCTGGTGAGTAAGCCATCGAGGTCCTCATTGGATACCGCCAGGTGAGCTGTGGCCGTGTGAGCTAACGCAACACTTTCAGTGGGCCCGAAGATGACCCATCCGAGTCGAGTGAGCTGAGCCGATGGTGAACCTGGGTCATGCGTGATGACCTCTGGCAGGATGAGCTGACCGTAGACGTCAGCACCAAGTAGGACGTCAATTGGTGCTGGTGCTAGGAAGCTGGGATCAGCGAGTTGTAACCCTTCAAGATGATCCCACTTGAGCTGTCCGGGTGTAAACGTCGGTAACGACGTGGTGAGCTGGCTGAGAGCATAAGCCGTGACTCTCAGCTGAAATGAAGAATGAGTGGACTGTATGGTGAGCGGTACCTTGCCTAGTGCCGGCCCAGATGCCGAGTTTCCGATTCCGGAAATGAGTAGTGAAGTCTTGGACCGGGTAAGTCCCAGACGACGCACAATCTGGTCCCCAATAAGAGATATTTCTGATCCTGGGTCGATGAGCAGACGAATGCGGTGAGCGGCCCCATCTGGACACACGAGATAAGCTAGACTCGTGGCCAGAAGTACCCCAGGACGGCAACCAGGAATTCCAGAATCGAGCTGACGAGCTGAGCACGAAACGGCAATCTGTCCGGATGACCTTCATTCCGCAGATGTTGAAGGCCTTGGCTCAGAGGTCTTCACAGTAGTGACCCCATCCCCGTAGGTGTACGTGACCATTGGTACCCCGGATGGTCGAGCTGATGACGATGCAGTTTGGTTTTGAGCAGTACCTTGAGCGGTCCTAGAAGATGGCCCTTGACTGGGCTTAGGTGGAGCTGTGGTCGAGGTGGAGTGTAGCATCGTGTGATGGAGACCTCCACAGAGCTGGCATCTCGTCTGCGATCTGCAGTCCTTGACTGAATGACGACCGAGACAGTTGTAGCAGAGATAGTACCGTTCCACTATCTCCCGACGAGCTGGACCGTTGAGCTGACGAAATGATGTGCAGGTTGACAGATAGTGGTCTGCCTGACACATTGAGCAGGGGTACGTCACCTTCCCTGATGAAGTGTTCCTGGGAGGTGGCCTTGTCTGTTGTGGCTGTGGAGCAGCTGCGTGATGCACCTTGACCGACAAGGGAGGCCTTCTTGAGCTGACGGTGGGGGGCTTCGTAGCCTGAGCCGTGGAGCGAGCGGGCGTGTTGATCTCCATGCTCTCCATGGCACGAGCCCTGCCGGTGAGGAAGTCCTTGAAGGCTGAAAAACTGGGGAAGTCGGTGGACGACCCGACTTTCACTTCCCATGCTTCTCGGAGCTCCGAGCTGAGCCGTTGGGACACCACATAGACCAGGACCTGGTCCCAATGAGCAGTCGGTGACCCTAATGCCTCCAGAGCGTTCAATGCTTCGGCGACAGTGGTCAACAGAGTGTTTAACTCTCGAGCACTGTGAGCGGTCATGCCTGGTGGGTTGAGTAGGCGCTCGAGCTGCGCCGAGACGAGGAGGCGCTTATTTTCATAGCGCGTAAGGAGCAGTTCCCAAGCAGAGGCAAATGAATCATCAGAGATGGCGATGTTGGAGATGATTCGAGCTGGCTCATCCTTGAGGCTCGTCCTCAAGTAATGCATCTTCTCCACATTCGGAATGTCTGGGTTTGAGCCGACCAGTGAGCTGAACAAATCTCGGAAGGACCGCCATTCCGAGAATACCCCAGAATATTTGGGAAGAGCAATTTCTGGCAGGCACCTTTTAGCCGTTGAAGGTTGAGCGGTTCCCCCTGCGGCAGAGCGGCGTGAGCCGGTGGATACCCCCTTCCTGTCTATGAGCTGAGCCAGAATCCCCTTGGCCTCGTGATAGTGTACGATGGTCCGATCGAAGAGGCTGTCCTTGAAGTATGTCAACTCCAAGACGTTGTCCACCTTCGCGCTCCCGCCGACGAGCTTCTCATGAGTGGCCTCGAACTTCTCCCAATAAGTTTCGAGGATATCCAGCTTGGCATGCAAGGATGTTATGGTGAGCTGGTCCACCTCATCATCGAGCAGTTCCTTATGCACCCTTTCGATGAATGCACCTCTCGATGCATTCAGCCCCATGGTAACCTCAAAGGAGGCCATAGCTGACAGCTGATGAGTATGGAGCGTTTCCGAAATCCCAAAAAAAACAAACCCAAGAAAAAACCAGTGAAAAGGGAATGAACTGGTAGAAAAATAATAATAACACCTTGGACGTGATTGATGCCGCACGGATCAAAAAGAAAAAAGGTTGAAAATACCTATGACTGAGCGGTGCCAATGGGAATGATTCCCAAAAAATTACCAGAACGTGGTTTTAATGACGATGATCCGGGAAAGTATTCCAGAATTCCAGATGAGCGGATCCCTATGAGCGAACGGCAGGAGCGGGCCCTCGATGATGGAGGGTCGGTACTGTCGAATGGTAGGAGCGGGCCCTGGTTGTGGTGAGACGGCACTATCAAGTGCCGGTGGCGCTCGGCGGGGTTGGGGCGACACTGTCGGACGGCAGGGGCGGGCCCTCGTTGATGGTGGGGCGGCACTGCCAATGCCGCTACGCTTCCCGCGCTGAGCCGATTTTCCCACGTACACACTCACACAATTATCACAAAATGTTCCTCCGATCCGGCTCGAAGGACCAGAAAATGTTGGAAGAATGTTCTGGATCGGAGGGGATCGGTGTGGGTGGGTTTGAGCGGTCCACAAAAAAATAGATAAATAAAGTTACACGGCACGTCACGTATTTATTCACTATTACAATTCTATCACACTTGATAATGTCAGCAATTAATAATTAAACAATGAGCGGTACTTGTAACTTTATTATAAAGGGTTGAGCGGTCAACTGAATATTTTAATGAATATCCAAGAAACGGTTAGACACGTGATGCTTCTAATGAATCCCGGACGAAAGTGAACGAGCGAGGCTGCCCGATCGCTCAATCGGACGATTTCGAGGGGCCTCGTGGTCGGTGGTGGGGCATCCCCCTTATGCAGGATGGCTGAGAGCGGTCCAGAAATTGGCGCCCCATCACCCAAAAAATGCGAAGTAGGCCCTTAGCAACAACTGGGTTGTTATGATTTTGCCTGACGGTGAGCAGGCGTTAGTGTTAGTAATGGAATCCTGTCGGCTTCCAGGAATTCCAACAGTAAGAGAACTCACTTATCAGTTTCCGTGGTTGTGGACATTCTCAAAACTTTTCAAAAACATTGTTCACTAATTATAAGCGAGTGGGTGAACGTGGCATGAATAAGAAGTATTCATGATAGGATCAGAAGCCATTCTGATTCTGGTGAAGAAAGACGATTGTGTCACCGAAGGATCCACACATTCCCGATACATAAGGGAAAGCATACCTTTACACCCTTAAACTGTGAGTCTCCTAAAAATTATTACATCTTTCTTCAATTCCAAATTAATTGACTATCGAACTCTCTAAAGAAATATTCGGGGACAAATATTGAATCATTACTATCTTTTGTTAAATAAAGTTTACATAAAATTCTAGATAATAACCAATCATTGTTAATTGTAATTCAAAAAGGTTCATAATAGAGAAAATTACTTTTGACCATAAAATTTCCGCGGAATTATTTGATTACTCCTAACTCCTTTATTCCCCTTTCTATTTAAATTAACAACATAATCAAGGTAAGAGCGAAAAACAAATCTAGCGTCGTCCACATAAAATCTCTAAATATAAAAATACTCAGCTTCATTCCATATTTCTAATTTAGCTTTTCATATTTTCATATCAAAATTTCTAGTTCTTGTTTTCCGTAAATAACTCAATTATACAATAGTTGTCCTCGGACGCTGACAACGTCTCTGGACATAACACTGTATTTGTGAAATATCTTGATGATGTTTCATCCAGTACTTTTGTAAAATACTTTAGTTATCATCGACCAATCGTCACAGTAATACCGGCAGAGGAAACATCGAATATAACTATTACTGAAGTCACAGATGAAAATATTTAAGTTGTGGCCACTTGATATTAATATCGAGTTTTTATATCACATGTAAATAATTGTTTATTAAATAAAGTTACCATTTTCTGTAAGAAATTCGTAATACTTCATTATTTCATTAGACTATATTTAATTCCTGTAATAATATCATCTTCTATGCATAGTACTTGTACACACACGATGTTTCACATCTGCCAGGCGTCCCATGACGGCTTACATTTTTTGTTTAATTTCGCAGCATCCCACATTACTCCAGTGTAGATGCCCTCTACCACCATAAAATGCTCATCTACGAGTTTCCTGTGTGTCAACTATGTACCTTCATCCGTCATTTGCTGAATAGACTTCAACAAAATATTCGCGTTCTTCTTAATAATTTGTTCCATATGAGCTGAATGGAGAAGCGTAGAATTAACAAGCTGCAGCTGCTTCCCAGAACTATCCAATGTCCCTTTGTTTCCAGACTCCAAACGTGAAATTCTCTCGCGTATTTCTCGTTTATCTTCAGCATCTATAGTTCCGAAAAGTGACTTGGCTACTGTGCCCAGGCCACTTATAAGACTTCGACGGCGCTTCCTCCTCTCATTTAGCCCAAACAACGCCGTGATGACGTTCCTCGTCTTCTCAAAATGGACAATCCATTGATCCACGAGGTGATGAAAATTGAAGCGCCACGGTCCAGCCCCGAAGCAAAGTTGCTTCGGATAATTTAGATGTTCTTGCAGTTGGCCAGCTCTCGCCAGCCATGATGCACTATCCGTGCTTGCAGCAATGGTCCAGACGCAATTGCTCAAATGTAATTTCCCAATTGGCTCAAAATAAATTCCCGGGATGTGGACGAACCTCTCAATTAGATGTTCCTCCCCCCGAACTTCCGCGATGCTCCCCAGTATCAGCCACACAGCAATAAAAATGAGCGCATTGCTTGATTGGTTAATCGGGAAGTGTGTTAAACTTTTCAGTTTTACCTGACGTGGATGATGTCGCCAATCCGATGGCCACCATGTTTGATGACGAAGCACCTTCGAATATAAAAGTGACTGCAGCCCCGTTTTGGCCACAGTCTTCCACAAAGTGAACAGTGAAGAAGTTAACAAAATCCAAAGAATCCACATGAAAGCCGGAAAGTGCTTCAAGTGCAATAGATTCGGACATACCGTTTCCGACTGCCCCCAGCATCTTTCCATCCATGTGGACCGAGTAAGAACTTCATCACCGTGTATTCGGGGTCGGCTTGGCTCGAATCGCTCCTCGAGGAACTACCCACATTTGCGACATTCCATGGATGAATTCGTAGTTGAATACTTGGTGAGTACGGATACCTCCTTCACCATCCTATTACTCTGTTCTTTATTGCTACCTGAAGTCTTTATTTGTTCTAATTCCTCGCTATTTTCGGAATTGTTTAGTGTTATAGATTCCTCTACTATCCCGGGTACGTCAATCTGGAGTTTAAGGCGAAGATAAGGGAGTGGAGGGCCCGCAGCAAAAAGGATCACAATGCCCTTCGGGATCTCCCCGTACCCTCCGACATCGAGGCTGGTGTAGAGGATGTTTTCAAACTCCGAAGACTCTTTCGTGAAAATCCAGCTCCACAACCGTGCCACGCGCCCCCGTTTCTGGGCGATAGCGGAAGAACGTGCGACAGTTGTGCCTCCTACCTGTGGGATTACCCAGGCTATTATTTCATTGACGATAAGGTGATAGCACGTCTGTCTAACGAGTCTGTAACTGCCTTTAATTGTAAATCGTTTAATTAAATAAACGTTATGCAACTGCAGTCCTGGTTTTTCCCTGAACATTTCCTTATCTCCCAGACAAGAAAATTTCAGCGTTTTATAGGATAGGTTACTCCGAGACAGGGGTCCATATAGTCATGCTTCTATGAAGGGTCGAAGCCGATTTACGTGGACTCTCTGAGTCTTCGGTTTGGTTCCCGACCTGATGCTATAGTTAACATCACTATTCCTCTCGACAACCTAATATGGGCCTATCCAGGGTCGTGTTAGCTTTTTTGATCTTCCACGTCGTAGGACATCATTTTTCAGGAGCACTTTGTCTCCAACTTTTAAATGGATTTTGCTCTTGATTTTTCCTTCGTCGAGGGCCTCCTTTGCTTCCTGGTGCGCCGCGCGTAATCGTTCGCGAAGCTCCTGAGCAAAATCATCATAGCAGTATGTCAAACGGGGTGGCTGTTTGACGGCGGTCGGTAACTCAGGGCGTCTTCCAAAAATCAGCTCAAATGGCGTCATTTTTGTAGCCGTGTGGGGAACGTTGTTATACGCAAACATTGCATACCGCAGCCACGATCCCAATCCGTTTGATCCTCTAGGATGAAGCTTCTCAGGTTATCTGCCAGATTGCGGTGTGACCTCTCGATAATACCATTAGTGTGCGGATGATACGCCGTGGTCTTGATCTTCATAATTCTCAGAAGTTTGCAAACATTTTTAAATATCTCTCCTGCAAAATTTGATCCTTGCTATGTGAGTAATCCCTGTCGTGTACCATATTCACAGATGATTTTCTCGGCAAATGCACGCCCGATTGTATTGGCCTCTTGGTCCGGGGTGGGTATAGCTTTGCTAAATTTAGTTAGCCCATCTCGAAACGTCAGGATGTACTTATTTCCAGCATCTGTAATAGGTAATGGCCCAACAATGTCCATTGCACATTGCTTGAATGCAGTTCCAGGGCTCTCTCCGGTAATCATGGGGACCTTCATGGCATTTCCCAACATGCTGAGTTGGCATTCCGCACAATTCTCCCCATGATTGTGAACATCCGATTTAATACCCTTCCAGTAATATTTTTGCTTCAATTTAGCGTACATACATTTTACACCGCGATGACCAGTAATCGGCGTATTATGATATTCCCGTAGTATTTCTGGAATCTCGTCGTCAGCAGGTGTAATGATCCCACCGTCAACGTTCGAGTTCATCGCACCCGTGTCCGCTGTTACCTGCGCTCGAGTTACAATACTTGTTCGACTTAATGCGTCAGCGTTAGTATTTAATTTACCAGGTTTATGTACCAACTCGTATTCATACCCTTCTAATTTAATTTGCCAATGTACGAGTCTTGACCCAGGGTCCTTAACGTTAAATATTCACTTTAAGGGCCTATGGTCGATTACTATGATGAACTCACATCCATATAAATAAGGTCGAAAGTGACGAGCTCCCCATACAATTGCCAAGAGTTCCTTGTCTATGGTGCTGTAATTCTACTCTGCCTTATTTAAGGTCTTGCTGGCATAAGCAATTGGTAAATCCTTGCCGATTTCTCCCTGCGACAGTATAGCACCAATGGCCTGGTTCGACACATCTGTGGTGAGCAGAAACGGATTCCCGAAGTCGGGATATTGCAGTACCGGAGCTGTTGTCAGAACCCTTTTTAAAGTGTCAAAGGCGCTCTGCTCTCTCTCTCTCTCCATGTCCAAGTTACGTCCTTTTTCAACAACTAAGGTAAGGGCTTATCAATTTTCGAAAAGTCCCTGATGAACTTTCAATAATACCCCGCTAATCCTAAGAAGGACATAATTTCTTTCTCATGCTGTGGTACTGGAAACTTCACTACTACCTCTATTTGACAAGGATCTGCTTTGATACCATTCTTGGTGATGACGTGTCCCAAATACACAACCTCCTTCCTTATGAAATTGGATTTATCTGGTTGTTATGCCCCAAAATACCATAACATTTCAGTTTCGTAATCCGGAGAATACGAGGACACGAAAGTGGCACGTATTATTCGGAATGCAAAACATATGAAGAAAGGAAAATAAAAGGTAATGAATATATGTGGATAAATCCACGTATATTCAACCTATGTAGATAACTGGGGCGCAGCGTCAGCGCTTTACGCCACGAACTGACCTCCAGCGCGTCACCGTGCAATGTAATACGAATCCACGAGACAATAAATACTCGAGGACTCGTATTCTCTGGGCCAGTGATCCGAATAGTTTTCATTAAGAGTTACCTCTTTTGTATTTATGCTCGCCTGATACCTTCTGTCTCAGAGCGAGTCTTTAATTGTTAATAAACTTTGGAAATAGCGAATAAAAGTGATTAATCGATTGGAGATATTTGCTTCTATCCTCTATCCGCGTGTGACTATCCCGAAACACGAACCCAACCACTCGGGTCCATTACAAGGTTGAAATCTTAGGTTCGCATCCGTCAAGCACTGCAGTCCTTCCGTCAGCCTTTTATTGTGTTCTTGTAGATCTGGTCCAAAAATCACGATGTCATCTAGGTAGACGAAACACCGAATTCCCTGAACTCCAGCCAGAACAGAATTATAAGCCTTTGGAACGTTGCAGGCCCGCCCTTAACTCCGAAAGGCAACCTACAGACCTCATAATGCCCATACGCTGTGGAAAAGGCAGTTTTAAACTTATCCTGTTCTCTTACAGGAATTTGATGAAACCCTGAAGCCAAATCCAGAGTTGAGACATATTAGGCATTTCCCAATCGATCCTATATATCGGAAATATTTGGTAATGGAAATGAATCACCAACCGTGACTTCATTCAAGCGTCGGGAATCCACCACGACGCGGAATTTGACCTTCCCTGATCCATTAATTTTTTTCGGACCAACAAGTGAAGGCGCATTCCACTGCCTTTTGCTTGGACGCATGATTCCATTTTGTAACATCTCCCTGACCTGGCGATCCACTTCCTCCGTCTGTGACTCTGGTAACCGATGAGGTTTGACATTAATAGGCGCTGTCCCTGGTTTTAATGGGATCTCAAGTTCCAGATGATGCGTAGCGCCAGGAGGAAGTCCTGGCAGCTGCACGATTGAGTTATATTCCTCCAATATTTCTAGAAAGGAATATTTCTCCTCCTGATTCTGGTGCTCAATCCTCAAATTCTCGCGCAATAATTTGATGCGGGTTTTCACCACGACCCTCTCGGCATTCTTCAGCATCATAATTATTTCCTCCGACCGTAGTGATCCCAATTTGACCGTCGGTAGATTGATGAACACATCGTTGTCGTTTGTATTCCCCACACAAACGAGCGTTTGACCATCCACTGCTTTCGTTAGATATTCTCCCATGAAGACGCCTTTCGTCAGTTGGTTTTTCCGGACGATACCAGTTTCCCTGCTTCGTGTGGGTACTGTCAGCAATACCTCACTTCGAGCCCTGATTTTCGTCGGTGATTGATCCTGGAACAGCTTGAACGGATGCCCATTGATCACCAATGCCTTCTCATGGACTGTTTCCACTTTCAAAGTAGGTGAAGACAGAAAATCTTCGCCTAAAATTCCCCCACTGCATGGAAAATTTTCAGGAACGACTTGAAACGTATGACCCAGACATCTATTGCCTATTTCCAAACGAAGAATAACCTCACCCAAGGTGGCGACGTCATGATTCGAAATCCTCAAGATTCGGCTCCTCGGGATAATTTCAACTCCTTTCGCCAGTTTGTCCACCCTCACTAAGGAAATCTTTGCTCCAGAATCTGCTAAGACCATTGTCGGTAACTCCAGCTCCCCCGCAGTGAGTACAATCTGCGATTTTATTTCCCCCTGTAGTGCGGGCTTTATCATTGTCGTATTGTTCCCTTGAAAACTTTCCTTTTGCTGTGTAGGCTTTACCATCATAACCTGATAGGCTCCGACAGGCATCATTTTCTCATCGTCAGATTTATCAACTCCCCTTTTTGAATTCAGGTTCTTATTGTCGCTACCTGAATTATTATTTTGCTTACAGGCAAAATGGGACTTCACGAGCTCCGCAGGAATTCTCTGCGAGTCACATATTCCCATTCTTTTCTTCAGTTTACGGCAATCAGCGGCCTCATGACCTGCATATCTGCAATATTTACAAACAGTGCCGAATGCGTTGACGCTGCGTCGCTCTGACGAAACCGGCAACGATTTGCGTTGACCTGCCTGCAAAGTACGACAATCTTTTCAACATGACTGGATTGTCCGCAGTTGTAACAATTTCCGGTGGATTGCCGGCCCATAGCAGCTCTATTCCCGCCACTGAAGTTCCTCTGAGGTATCTCAAAATTTCTCCCTTTCTGAGGTCCAGAGACGGTTTTCTCCAATTCTATGGCCCCTGCACACGACTCGTAGAGTGTCTTGAAATTATGGACTCGCACCAAAATCTGCACCTGCCCTCGCAATCCCTGCTCGAACATAAGTTTAGCTAAAGTAATTAGAAGGTTTTTAGAAGCTACCTTCTCTCCCTCCGTGAAATCCGCGTGCAGACTAAGTAATCCATTCAATAAACCAAGAGTGACTTCCTCCGTGCGTGCGACATATTTAGATACATTCTCATTCTTCTTCTGCTGTATCTTGCTAAAATCTGCTTGAAGCTCGACGAGACTTTTTGTTTTCCCAAAAAATGATTGCAATTCATTTTCCAATTGTTGAAATGAGGTGCTAGTTCGGTACTTCAATTGCTTCATAGCAGCACCTTCAAGTTTACTTCTCTCGGAATTCCTGCCAGTCGGGAGGTCCTCACCAACACACTCGCGCCAGCTCACTGTTAGGCAACGACCCAAACAAATCGGTCGTTGCCATGGGCCTAACTCACGTTTTTTCGGTGATGGGGCGCCACTTCCTGGACAGCTCCTAGTTATCCTGCGTAGGATAGATGCCCCCACCACCTACCACGGGGGTTCGGAATTCGACCAGTCCCATCGATCGGATTATTCAACGGTCACTCGTTTCCGGATTGTTCTATCACTTACACGTGGTTTTTCCAGAACCGCTCAGCTATCCAACTTTCTCGACCGCTCACCTTATTGTTGCAAATTGTAAGCAGCGGAGCCGCTCAGTAGTGGTTGTTATTAATTGCGATGTGAATAGTATTTTTTTGACAATAAAAAATAAAGGAAAAAGAAAGTGACCTGTGAGAAACAAAAGTTACGGCGTGGTTTTTTTTGGACGGCTCACCGCCACCCGCCCCGATCCCCTCCGATCCAGGTCCCTCAGAGAACAACTTTCCAGCATACCTTCCATAAGAGCATCTTGAAATTCTGGATATATTAATTTTCTAGCGGCTTCCACTGATTTGAAAAAGGCATCTAATTCATCTGCATCTTGTCTAGCAAAATTACGTACCATTTGCGGTGCCCCCTACAGATCAAGGTGTGCTCTCCCCGGTACCCGGACGTTCTGAATATTTTGATCTGCCCAGGCCTCCGCCAATAGATCCCTAACTTCATTTCTCTCATTTTCAGCTTGCTCTCGACGCCGCCGCTCAGAATCCAGGAGGCGTTGCACTTCCCCCTGTTTTACTTGCTTTTCCATTTCTAGATCGGCCACTCTTTCACGCAACCCTGCTATTGAGTCCCGCAGCTCGTCGGTTCGCCGAAGTGGTCGTACCCCCTTGGGAAGTTGGTTTGCCCCATGGCGTTCGCCTCCAGGAACGAAACTTCCCTTGCCTCGACTTCCTGAATTTCATCCAAATCCTCAAACGGATTTCCCGGTACATTTGGAGGATTTAGAAAAGGAGATCGTTGATTTCCTCCTTCAATCCCTCGTGTGCTATTAGCCAGCTGCTCCTCAGGTAATTCCCCCGGCAGAACGTTATCTTCCCGATGGACGTCAACCCTAACCTGTTGTGCATTACCACCAGCTAATAAGCTCTGATGCAAGGATCGGTTATATCTCCGTTGCACATTAACATTCTCGTTAATATTCCCATCAGAATTGAACAGATGTCTTCTGACCCCTTGCCCTGAAATGGAGTAAGACTCGAAATCTGACTCTGATCATCGACTACCATTTGCTCGAGTAGTTGACATAATTGATTATTCATTTCTTGGCCAAAAATAAAATAATCTCACATGAGTAGCTACTTAACACGATACTAGCCCTTCATGAGAGGGTAGTTCTCAGATTCTACTAGCCTTTTTGGTACGATAAAGTATTAAGGTAGGTTTTTCTGGTTGTACTAGCGTTTTTGGTACGCTGAAGTACGAAGGGAGGTTTCTTCGTTTGTACTAGCCTTTTTGGTACTCTGGAGTACTAAGGTAGCTTTCTCTGGTTCACCCCAAAGGTAACCACTATGATTTCTGATGACAGGTTCACGAAAATCCTCAAGTATGTATATATCTTCTTGTATATCCTCGAAAGAGCATGGTATCGACGTCAGATCCATACGATTTTGACGATTCACAACAAGTGAAAACGTGTTTTCCCAAACAAGGGAAAGTTGACCAAAGAGAGCTGAGGAGTTACAAGCTTGCCCCAAATGGCGCAGGCGGTAGGGCCCCGACCTGTCAAATAAATGACTCGGGTTCGATACTCCCTTTACCCCCTGAGCTGCTTCATATCCTTGGGGAAGACCCAAGTAAACCCAAAGAAGTTCTCATTACATTCAACGCAGCAATCGATGTTAGGATGGAGAAATGGCTTCAAGAAGGACTCCAAGAGGATGTTCAAAAGAGTATCGTCGAGAAATGGACTAATGAGTTCAGACCGAAAGATAATAAGAATTTATTTATTTGCACTCGTAAACCCTTTGAAAAAACATCAACAGATACACTACGCACTGGATAAAATCTACTTTAAATAAAGCAGGAGTAGATACAACTCAGTTTACAGCGTATAGTACGCGTCATGCGTCTGTTGCTGCGCCTTATCGAAAGGGTGTTAGTATTGATACCATTAGACGCACTGTGGGATGGTCAAAGAATTCTCAGACGTTCGCCAAATTTTATAATAAACCTCTGACTACCACAAAAGACTTCGCATTAAGCATATGAAATACCTAAGGATGATAAAGATGTACGTTGTTCGTTATTTTGTGAAATATTTGATCAATAAAGGCCAAAGTATTAACAAAAGAAGAGTTATCGGCAGTGCTAAAACTACAATTATTCATCATCGAGAACGAGACGCTGAATATAATTGGCCGATCAAACGAGCCCGCCTTCGAACATCTTCGAACGAGACGTCTTCATATAATTACGATCAAACGAGCCCGCCGAAGGCCAATTTTACGTACCAATTCATCCTCAAAATCCATCAGCTCGTAATCGGCGTCCTCCCAGTTCGCCATGGTGCACGGAAAGAGAGAACTAGGGATTCCCCTAGTCTGTCTTCTCAATGCACTTTCCACGAAACTTTTGCCAACCTCTCATTTCTCCCGCGCAACGCTGATTGCGAACCGACCACACAACTTTTAAACAAAAATCTGACAGCTTCAGTTTCTGAGGTAATCGCACCACGGAAAATATGTAAAAAATCCGTTGTGCGCGGATCTTTTTAATTGGGCGTTTAATTGGGAGAAAATTAACATAAATGAATATAGTATACGCGGTATAGGTAATGTAACTAAGTGTATTTTTGCTGCAAATTGCCGCGTTTTCACTCAGTTACGGAAATTAGTTTTGGAGGTAGTGGAAGGGGTAGTTGTGTATAGATACTTGGCAGCACTCGGCCTGTTGGTTGGAGGTTTCGAAATATATACTTGGCCGATACGCTCCCGCGTATACCGATCAATGCCAATAGATCATCCTGAATGGCGGGTCCGATCATGAGAGTCTCATTCAGTGATGTGGAATTCGATGTCTTCGCCATCATCAAAAACCACTCGGACTTTTATTGTCATGCTACTTTCATTAATCACGGCGTGATATGGAAGATAAAAGCCTGGAGACTCTAGGTTTGTTGCTTTAGTCATGTGTTGCAGTGAGAGATATTCGTTGATAACAGTGTGATATTGATGCTTCAGGTTGGTATCCTTGTTAAGGAGTTATTCTCATGTGACCACTTCGAAAAATCGATTTTTTTAAATATTTTGACAGTACAACCTATTGAAAACATGCTGTGAAAAATTCACACCGAAATTCATAGTATTTGATAAGTTACAGCTCATTGTCGCCGACGTGTCGTAAGCCATTGTCTACCAGGCTTTCAACTTTAAACGCGTTTTTCTCGAATCATCAGTTTCTGAAACGGTCAAGGTCCTACAAGAAAAAGTATTCAACCGATTGCTTTAAAATTTACATATGTTCTTCTACTCATTTATAGTTATCGTCCCTACCAGAATTGTTTATTTTCGAAAATATTTTCATATTTTTTTTAAACGATTTTTAACGAAAAAGAACAAGATTTTCGTAATTTTTTTTTTGAAGTTCGATATATATTTTTTTTTTTTCAATGAAATTGATTATATTTGGTAGGGACGATAGCCACAGATCTGCTGAATAATAATCCATTCGATTTTTTTATCTCAGACAACATGTACAGCCGCTATCATCTTGACCAGTGAACTACCTTTTTTTGTTGGGGACTGCTTTGACTTAAAAAAAATATGTGTTAAAAATGTAAAAAACGAAAAAAAAAATTTTTTTCGTACATTTCAAAATACAAATAAAAATATATTAAAAAATCAACATGATTAAACTTTGTTGTCACATAAAAAAAAATTTCCTAAAAAGTGGTAAAATATAGGCGTTCACATGAGAGCAACCGCTTAAGTCGTCGTTCTAATGAATTAAAACGTTTAATAGTCATGTCTCTGGAGTCTCCAAGTGTTGATACCATTGGTTTGAATGGGAGAGAAACTATATATCGGCCATTGTCAGTTCTGTAATGATGCTGATGGAAATGATTTTCGGCTGCTTGCTCTTCCGGTGACCACAAATTCCTCGCTGCTCCTTCTTCGATTTCCCAAAATTTTGATAGATCCATTTTGATCTGCGTATAGAATGTTTGATGTCTTTCGTCAGGTATTGATGAGGACAAGCTGCCTCCTACTACCCAGCCTAGCCGTGTTTTCTGTAGAATTATGTGCGAACCCTTTTTCCCTGGTATGTGATACTGTCAACTGGAAAAAAGCATCTAGCTGGGGGCAGAGTCTAATAGCATATCAACTGGTCGAGGGTTATGGAAATCTCGATCAGGAAGTTTGGTATGCATTGGTACCCCAAGCGTATCTTTTTGAATCGGCTGATTCGGAATGAGTCCACAGATTGCAGGAATGGTTAGACATTGAACACGTGTACTGTATTTTTTATTAGTTGATTGCATCGTCACGGTGATTAAATATTTTGTGCAGGTAGCTAAATGGGTTAGGGCACCTACTAGTACTGAATACTTCATCATTGGTAATCGCAGTTGTTTTGCTAATTTTTCGGTAATAAAGTTGGCGGTCGATGCGATGTCTAATATAACTCTACATTTAATGGGTTGGTTATTTTGATCTAGGACATTTATTATAGCGCTGAGAATTATTTGATCACTGGTTGGATGAGTGATGAGTGTCGTTTGCCGTGTAAGGTTTCCCTCATGTTGACAGGGAATTTTGTTAGTTTCTAAATGAGTGGATATACCTTTCTTTTGTTTTGATGCGTGTTCGTTGTTGATGGCATGGTGGAGTGACGTGTTGTGCCTTCCTTCACACAGGCGGCAGTTTCTTTGGGAGTAGCAGTCGCTCAGCTGATGATTGTTCCGTAGATAATTGATGCAATAAGATTCTTCACGAACCACTTTCAATCCTTGACTTGGTGATAGAGCCCTGAAATGGGCACATAGGAAGAGAGGGTGTGCCTCTTTTTTACAGTATGCACAAGTTGGATGAGTATTCGTGATGAATGGTTGTGCATGTGTTCGTTTCTCCTGTACTGTATTGATTGTTGAATTGTCGCCGATGATTGCTTTCTGGGAGCGTTGATTGTTTTTTATTACTGCCACGTATTGCAAGGCGCGCGGCTCTTCATGATAAAAAGTTGAGCATAAGTTCGAGCGGCGGAAAGACATCTTTCTCTATGGTTCGTGACCTTTCTTCTAATTATTAATATTAATTAGAGGGCGGGTCAGAAGAAATAAAAAAGGGGCAAAGACTATTACAATTAACTGAGTTTATTCAAAATGATCGTTATTATTGTACAATGTTTTATCAGAATTACGAATTACAAGAAATTATGCCTGGGATTATTCTCAGGGGCGAGGGGCAGGCAGGTCACTAGTCGGAGCACTCTTTATATAAATCAAAACGGGGTAGGTCTAACATTTACTAGAAAAAAGAGGAGAATTCGGGGGACCGATAATAGTAATTAATACAAGATAATCAATAAGAATAATACTGGGAGAAAATAGAATGATAATGAATAGATGGTTCACCGTTGTAAGGGTTCTGGGAAATATTAACGGGGGAAATGATGCCGCTGGGTGAAGGGGGAAAGAAAGGGTACTCACTCGACTGACGATAATTTCAGAGATTCCGGGGTTTTCCTCTCCTCTCTGGGTTTTAGGGGTATTCACCCTTTTCCTGGGGTCCAACAAGGTTTGCGCTGGTGCAAGGTAGCCTCTCTTTCAATTCTGAAGGTCCTGGGTCACTTCAATATCTTCGGCGATCGATTTTAATATTGATTAGTAAACTGTACTGATTACTGAGGCGGCTATACGACGAGTGACGATCGATAGGCCACTTGAGCATCTCCTCGAAGTATTCGGGGGTCCTCGGCCTAGAGTCGTCACTTCTCGGTGACGCAACATTCGCATCCCCCTGATCCACCGATCGCTTGTGGGCATCTTCGGGGGCGGAGGGGCACCGGGGATACGCACTACGCAACGGGCGTGTGCGTTCATTGTCCGAATCCAAGCCGCGAGTAACGGACTGCGGGAAGGAGGGGGATGACTACCTCATCTTACCCTCCAGTGGTGGTTCTTCCGGTAGTTGTCGCGCTGTCCGAGCGCGGCGAGTAGGGGAATGGGGGAAGGGGAAGGACTTTTATGGAAAGGGGTTCTCCAACGGTGAGTGAAATAGATAAAAGTGTTGGTAATATAGGGGGCGCGGGGGGAGAACAACCTTAGAGGTTATGTGGCCTCGTCACACGTTTCATCCCAATCATCTGCTGTGTGACGGTGAAGTTTATTCTCTAGAATTGTGACGATTATTTCTTCATTGAGCTAAACTCCCATTGTTTTTAGCATTTCGTAATGTTGACGCGAATCATCGATGAGTTGTGAAAGTCCGTGAGCTGTCTCTTGTTCTTGTTTGGGTAAATCGATCAAAAGATTAAGATGTCTGGATATGTTGAGTCGTTTGTCTGAATACGTTTTAGTCAATAGCTTCCAGGTTCTTCGATAATTTTCAGCAGTTATTGGTAACATTTTTATCTTGTCAAATGCTGGCCCTGTTAATGGAGCACGGAGAGAAGAGAGCTAGTCTACTGCACTGATGTCGTCTTGATTATAAATCATTGAAGTAAACTCTCCTTTGAAAGTGAGCCATTTCTCATATTGTCCATCGAAAGTAGGGAGTGGTGCTTGTAGCAATTTAACCGTCTCCGAAATGTAGTGCAGGTTTGAGTAAGTTCTGATGGTGTCTGTATCGCTCTTTCAAGTTCTTTCCGTGCTATAGCTTAGATTTTTTCATAAAGCGCTGTGTTGTCGTGATAGTCGTTTTCAATCTCATGACGCTCACTTGAAGAAAGATGTTCCACGAGAATTCCCAGCTCTTTTAATTCTTCCATGAAATCTTCTATGTATGATAATGAATTGTGGTATCTTTCCATCTTCTTGTCAATCCTTTGAGTATCTGGTGGTGCATGTTCGTAGTTTGTTACGGCGAGAACTCATAAAAAAAACCGTTTCCGAACTGTTTTGGGGGGTGAGGAGGAGGGCAAGGGAAAATAACGAACGCGTTGATGCACGTGCCAACCCCTTTAAGAATCACTTGGCATATTTCGCATTTCAATACAAGTGGAGAGGTATTCATTTTGGTCACAATGGCCGTAATCCGTTGCCAGGCAAGGATCCCGGTAGAGGAGAACATCGTTACATGCAAAAATGATAACCTGGTCACTGTTAGAAAAATGTCGACAAGCGAGAGACGCACTATTTTTCGAGAACGGTCGCACGGACATGACGCCCTTTCAAAACGTAACGGACCCCGATGACCGTTGACGGTGGTCCTACAGGAACCGCCAATGCCTCATGAGACTATTGCCTCAACATAGATGAATAGAAAGTTTTTAATGGATATATTGTCTGCGGCTAGATGTTCCAATTTCCGAACAATGGCTTCAATCCTATGTCTTCTGAAGTCGACATAATCGTCAATAGGATCATGCATTTTCACTGCAGCACTTTTTTCACCCATAAGTAGAATTCACTTTTGATTATTTGTCACTGATTATCTGATTTCTTTCTGGAAACCCGGCTCGAAGGCCCATAAAATGTCTCGTCTCTTAATATATAGTTGAGATCTCGTGAGCTAATATTTAAATTCACTCAAATTATTGACGACTTTTATTTTATTGTTGGATTCAAAACTTATTTTATACAAATAGTTATTTGTGTGAAGCGGTTTTATTATATTACTTTTTCACTTGCATGATAACATTATCACTTATCATATTTAGACGGTCCTGTCCGGAGGTGCAATCAGCCTCTCGGCCATTTTACACCCTGCCCTCAGGCAGCCGTCTAGTCGCTGGTATCGAGTATTTGTGCCCTACGAGCTAACTCATAGAGCCCCTTGATCCCGTCCCTGTCGACACGTATATCTATGCAAGTAGACCCGAAGACATTCCATCTGGCTTCATCGAGTCCGCTGCATCTTGTGCATAGGTGAAGAGGATCCTCCTCTGTCAGCCCGCATCTTTTGCATAGGGGGTCAGTCCCCTTGCCTATCCTTGATAAGTACAGAGCCAGGGGCCAGTGTCCAGTGATAAGCCCCACCATAGTACGGAGCTTAACCCTGTTTAGGCCCAACAGGGTCTCTGCCAACTTCCTAGTGGGTTCTCCTAGGAGGGATTTCGTGTGCTTGGCACCCGTCTCCGAGTCCCATCTCTCCACGATCCTCCTATCCGCACGTTCCTTGACCAGGTCCTTCACAAAATCGGTGTGCACGCCTACGTGCTCCACCTCCCCCTGAAAGCCCCTGCAACTACCGTTCTTTGCTAGCTCATCGGCTTTTTCGTTGCCTTTGATGCCAGCGTGTCCCGGAATCCAGGCCACCTCGAGCCGATTATTTACGGCAATTTCCTCCATCAGCTCGACGCATTCACTCACCAGCTTAGAACAACACTCATACCTGAGTATTGCTCTCAGCGCGCGCTTGCTATCTGAGTAGATGAAGATCTTTTTGCCCTTGTCCCCCCTCTCCAGGATCATCCTGGCGCAGGCTCTTAGGGCAGCTAGCTCGGTCTGGAGCACGGTTGCGTGTGAGTCCAGCCCAATGGTCCTCGCTATTGCGGGCCCCTCTGACCAGACCCCCGCACCTGCCCGTCCGCTCACCCGTGATCCGTCCGTATACCAGACTAGTCCACGGGGCGGCACCCAGTCCGCATCCTTTCCTGACGGGGTTTCCCCCCATCCAAGATTGACCGAGAACTTTCTGCGAAAGTGCCATCGGGGTCTGCAGGCGTCAGCACCGCGCGACAGTAGCCCTTCCAGCTCTCTGTCCGCGCGGAGGACACTAGCATGCCCATTCCTAGCTCCCTTCCATGTTCCCTGTAGCCGCAGTCTTGCGGCCGCTCTTGTTGCCTCTTCCCTTATAATTAGGTGTGGAGGTTGCATAAAGAGCAGAGCCTCCAACGCTGAGCTGGGGGTCGTTCTGAGGGCCCCTGTTATGCCCAGCATCGCAAGCCTGCCTATTTTGTCCACCGCTTTCCTGTGGCAGGCCTTGTTCAAGGCTGTCCACCACACTGCGGCTGCGTATGTTAGCTGTGGGGTCATAATGGCCGTGTAGATCCATTTGACCATCTTCGGCCTTAGACCCCATGTGCTTCCAAACATTCGCCTACATGCCCAGTAAGTCATGTTGACCTTGCTAGTCTGCATGGCGATGTGCTTTTTCCAGCTGAGCTTCTCGTCGAGCCAAATACCTAGGTATTTGACCTCACTCGAGAATTTCAGCATTGTGTTGTAAATGGAGGGAGCCTTAACAGCACCCCTCCTTCTACGTGTGAAGTGCACCATCTCCGTTTTGCCTGGGTTTACCCTTAGGCCCTTCGATGTGCACCATTGCTGAACATAGTCCAGCGCCTTTTGCATCCTGCTGTGCAGCATGCTCGTGTTCCTGCTAGTTACCAGCAGTGCCACATCATCTGCATATGCGACTGTCCTTACCCCCAGTTCCTCGAGTCCAGTGAGGAGGCCGTCAACTACGAGGAGCCATAGCAGAGGAGAGATAACCCCCCCCTGCGGGCAGCCCCTCCCTACCGCAGCCCTTACCTCACTGTCCCCAAGGGTGGAGTGGACAACTCTTGTTCGGAGCATGGCGGCTATCCATTTGATGATCGAATTCTCGATCCCGAACGCTGCCGCAGCTTTCTCCATTGTATCAAAGGCGGTATTGTCGAAGGCCCCTTCGATGTCTATAAAGACGCCAAGGGTGTCCTCCCCCCTTTCCTTCGCATTTTCTATTGTGCCTACCAAGTGGTGCAGCGCAGTCTCAGTCGATCTGCCAGCTTGGTAAGCATGTTGTGAGGGGCATATCTGATTAATCCTCAGTGCCCCCTCCTTAATGTGCCTATCGACCAGCCTTTCCAGCGTCTTCAGTAAGAAGGAGCTCAGGCTGATCGGTCTGTAGGCTTTCGCGTTGTCGTAGCTGCATTTACCCGGTTTGGGGATAAAGACAACCCTGACTTCCCGCCACCTGCCTGGCACATAGCCCAATGCTAGGCAGGCCCTGAATGCCGGTATCAGTCTGCGCAGGAGTAATGGCCCCCCTCTTCGCAAGAGGGCCGGATGTATCCCATCCGGACCTGGACTCTTGTACATTTCGAAGGAGTCCACCGCCCATTGCAGCCTGTCCAGCGTTACTATTCGTGCGGCTAGCTCCCAGTCGGGATCGCCGCTTCCTGTTCGCTTCCAGTCCACTTCCAGGCACTCTCCTGGAAGCTCTATAATAGAGTCCGGGAAGTGCGCGCGAACCAGATGCTCAAGGACCTCTCGCGGTTCTGTGATGGTCTCTCCGCTTTCCAGCGTGATTCCACCCAGCCGTTGTGAAGGGCCCCCCGAGAAGACCCTGCGAAGCCTGGAGATGCCTGAAAGCGCCTCCAGTTCCTCACAGTATGTCCTCCAGGTGAGCTCCTTTGATCGTTTTATGAGCCTCTTGTACTCTCTCTGCACATTTCTGTACAGAGTCCAGTCTTCGGCCCTCTTCGATTTGTGCGCTCGGTTTCCGAGCCTCCTGGACTGGCTTCTCAGCCTGTCCAACTCACGGCTCCACCAAGGCACTTTATTACCCTTCCTGCAACGTCTAGCCGGGCATGCCGTCTCAAAAGACTCAGTTAGGGCAACGTGGATTCTTTCCACCTCGTCCTCTAACCGGTCCTCCCTGCAGGGCCTAACGCGTCCAACCCCGAGCCTTTCCTCCAGGTTCCTCTCGAAGGAGTCCCAGTCGGTGGCCCTTGGGTTTCTGCGCAGGCGGTCCTGCTGCGGTTGGGCACAGCCCTCTATTGCATGATAACGTCGAAGTTTAAGTAGGAGATAATTAAAAATGCTGTTGAATACCTCTTCCGATGCAAAGAATGTGGGAGATTATTACTTGTTCGAAGATTAAACGAGAAGTGAAGTCTTGGTCAGATTCGCCCCTTGGTAAGAAGCTGATGGAGTAGAATTTGAGCAGTGGGGATACAATTCGTTGTATTCAAGGAAACCGAAAAGCAACATTCGTATTGGTTGAATTTGAATTTCTCATTGCTCCCAAGAGTGGCAGGTCTTATCGGTAGATTGGAAAAATTTTGAGGTGATGTCGCGTTCAGGTAGCAAATTTCCGATGGAGTGGTTACGCGTGGACGTTGCAAAATCATAAACCGGGGTTCGAAAGGAAGAGATTCAGTTTATGACGAGCACTTGTCCTCACCATTTATATGACGGTCGAAAAGTTTTTTGGAGTAGCACGTTTTTCCCGTTTGATAAATGCATTTTCTTGAGGTTGGAGGAAAATCTCTTGAAATTTTCTTCAAGGAAGAATGTCGTGAAGATCAAAAACTGAGTTTGGGAGTTTTGAATATTGGGGAATTGGCCCATGTGCTAAAACCGAATTGTGTTTTCAAAGGTATTACTGTTAAAAGGGGAATATCCCAGATTAACAATAAACACGTGAGGTACTCAACAGTATTCAACATTTATATAATATTTTCGGTACGAAACAGGTCCGATATGATAGCATATAACTTGAGTGCACATTGTCGTAGATCCATAAAACCACGTGCAATAGCTTTATCCCCTCGAACAATACGACTACAATGCGCGAAGTTTGCGTGGGAACGATTTGTTTTCGAGAAAAAGTCGATTATATATAAGTGTTCTTACGACATCGTGAGAATCATTTTTTTGGCTGCACCTAGACGAAATTATGTATAATCGACTTTTTCTTGAAGACAAATCGTTCACACGCAAACTTCGCGCATTGCACTCGTGTAGTTCGACGAGACGAAACTATTGCACGCGGTTTCATCGGCCTACGACTATGTGCACTCAAGTTATATGCCATCATATCGAACACGAATATCTACTGCTATGACTGAGTTTGTCGTGAACTGTGGTCGCGAAGAAAACGATGTTGGATCAGTTTCCGTGGTTATTCGACGTGCTGAAACCGAATATGATGCCATATTTTGTCTAGGTGCAGCCAAAAAAAGTGATTCCCACCATGTCGTAAAAACGCATATGTATAATCGACTTTTTATCGAAGACAAATCGTTCACACGCAAACTTCGCGCATTGCACTCGTGTAGTTCGACGAGACGAAGCTATTGCACGCGGTTTCATCGGCCTACGACAATGTGTACTCAAGTTATATGCCACCATATAGTACACGAATATCAACGCCTATGATTGAGTTTCGCATGAGCAGTGCTCGCAATGAAAACGATGTTGCATCAGTTTCCTTGGTTATTCTACGTGCTGAACCCCAGTATGATGCCAGATTTCGTCTAAGTGATGCCAAAAAAAGTGATTCCCACGATGTCGTAAAAACGCATATGTATAATCGACTTTTTCTCGAAGACAAATCACTCCCACGCAAACATCGCGCATAGCACTCGTGTAGTTCGACGAGACGAAGCTATTGCACGCGGTTTCATCGGCCTAGGACCATGTGTACACAAGTTATATACCACCATAGCGAACACAAATATCAACGCCTATGATTGAGTTTTTCGTGAGCAGTGGTCGGAAAGAAAACGATGTTGCGTCAGTTCCCTTGGTTATTCGACGTGCTGAAACCGAATATGATGCCAGATTTCGTGTAAGTACACCCGTAAAACAGGAATTCCCACGATGTCGTAAAAACGCATATGTATAATCGAATTTTTCCCGAAGACAAATCGTTCCCACGCAAACGTCGCGCATTGCACTCGTGTAGTTCGACGACATGAAGCTCCTGCACGCGGTTTCATCGGCCTACGACAATGTGTACTCAAGTTATATGCCATCATATCGAACACGACTATCAACTTCGATGATTGAGTTTTTCGTGAACTGTGGTCGCGAAGAAAACGATGTTGCATCAGTTTCCGTGGTTATTCGACGTGCTGAAACCGAATATGATGCCAGATTTCGTCTAAGTGCAGCCAAAAAAAAGTGGTTCCTACGATGTCGTCAAAACGCATATGTATAATTGACGTTTTCTCGAAGAGAACTCGTTCCCACGCAAACATCGCGCATTGCACTCATGTAGTTCGACGAGACGAAGCTATTGCACGCGGTTTCATCGGCCTAGGACCATGTGTACACAAGTTATATACCACCATAGCGAACACAAATATCAACGCCTATGATTGAGTTTTTCGTGAGCAGTGGTCGGAAAGAAAACGATGTTGCGTCAGTTCCCTTGGTTATTCGACGTGCTGAAACCGAATATGATGCCAGATTTCGTCTAAGTGCAGAAAAACATCGTGATTCCCACGATGTCGTATAAACGCATATGTATAATCGACTTTTTCTCGAAGACAAATCGTTCACACGCAAACTTCGCGCATTGCACTCGTGTAGTTCGACGAGACGAAGCTATTGCACGTCGTTTCATCGGCCTACGACAATGTGTACTCAAGTTATATGCCATCATATCGAACACGAATATCAACTTCAATGATTGAGTTTTTCGTGAGCTGTGATCGCGAAGAAAACGATGTTGCATCAGTTTCCGTGGTTATTCGACGTGCTGAAACCGAATATGATGCCAGATTTCGTGTAAGTACACCCGTAAAACAGGAATTCCCACGATGTCGTAAAAACGCATATGTAAAATCGAATTTTTCCCGAAGACAAATCGTTCCCACGCAAACATCGCGCATTGCACTCGTGTAGTTCGACGACATGAAGCTCCTGCACGCGGTTTCATCGGCCTACGACAATGTGTACTCAAGTTATATGCCATCATATCGAACACGACTATCAACTTCGATGATTGAGTTTTTCGTGAACTGTGGTCGCGAAGAAAACGATGTTGCATCAGTTTCCGTGGTTATTCGACGTGCTGAAACCGAATATGATGCCAGATTTCGTCTAAGTGCAGCCAAAAAAAAGTGGTTCCTACGATGTCGTCAAAACGCATATGTATAATTGACGTTTTCTCGAAGAGAACTCGTTCCCACGCAAACATCGCGCATTGCACTCATGTAGTTCGACAAGACGAAGCTATTGCACGCGGTTTCATCGGCCTTCGACAATGTGTACTCAAGTTATATGCCACCATATAGTACACGAATATCAAGTTCTATGATTGAGTTTTTCGTGAGCTGTGATCGCGAAGAAAAAGATGTGGGATCAGTTTCCGTGGTTATTCGACGTGCTGAAATCGAATATGATGCCATACTTTGTCTAGGTGCAGCCAAAAAAGTGATTCCCACGATGTCGTAAAAACGCATATGTATAATCGACTGTTTATGGAAGACAAATCGTTCCCACGCGAACATCCCGCATTGTACTCGTGTAGTCCGACGAGGCGAAGCTATTGCACGCCGTGTCATCGGCCTACGACAATGTGTACTCAAGTTATATTCCACCATATCGTACACGAATATCAACTCCTATGACTGAGTTTTTCGGGAGCAGTGGTCGCAAAGAAATCGATGTTGCATTAGTTTCCTTGGTTATTCGGCGTGTTGAAACCGAATATGATGCCAGATTTTGTCTAAGGGCAGCCAGAAAAGAGTGATTCCCTCGATGTCGTCAAGACGCATATGTATAATCGTATTTTTCACGAAGATAAATCGTTCCCACGCGAACTTCACGCATCGCACTTGTGTAGTTCGACGAGATGAAGCTCCTGCACGGGGTTTCATCGGCCTTCGATAGTGTGTACTCAAGTTCTATTCGACCATATCGTACACGAATATCAACTCCCATGATTGAGTTTTACGTGAGCAGTGGTGGCACAGAAAACGATGTTGTTTCAGTTTCCATTGGTTATTCGGCGTGCTGAAACCGAATATGATGCCAGATTTTGTCTAAGGGCAGCCAAAAAAGAGTGATTCTCACGATGTCGTAAAAACGCATATGTATAATCGACGTTTTCTCGACGACAACTCATTCTAACGCAAACATCGCGCATTGAACTTGTGTAGTTCGACGAAACGCAGCTATTGCACGTGGTTTCACCGGCCTACGACAATGTGTACTCAAGTTATATGCCACCATATCGAACACGAATATCAACTTCGATGATTGAGTTTTTCGTGAACTGTGGTCGCGAAGAAAACGATGTTGGATGGTGGTTATTCGACGTGCTGAAACCGAATATGATGCCATATTTTGTCTAGGTGCAGCCAAAAAAAGTGATTCCCACCATGTCGTAAAAACGCATATGTATAATCGACTTTTTCTTGAAGACAAATCGTTCACACGCAAACTTCGTGCATGGCACTCGTGTAGTTCCACGAGACGAAGCTATTGCACGCGGTTTCATCGGCCTACGACAATTTGTACTAAAGTTATATGCCACCATATAGTACACGAATATCAACTCCTATGATGGAGTTTCGCGTGAGCAGTGCTCGCAATAGAAACCATGTTGGATCAGTTTCCTTGGTTATTCGACGTGGTGAAACCGAATATGATGCCAAATTTCGTCTAAGTGCAGCCGAAAAAAAGTCATTCCCACGATGTAGTAAAATCGCATCTGTATAATCGAATTTTTCCCGAAGACAAATCGTTCCCACGCAAACATCACGCATTGCACTCTTGTAGTTCGACGAGACGGAGCTATTGCACGCGGTTTCATCGGCCTACGACAATGTGTACTCAAGTTATATGCCACCATATAGTACACGAATCTCAACTCCTATGATTGAGTTTCGCGTGAGCAGTGCTCGCAATGAAAACCATGTTGCATCAGTTTCCTTGGTAATTCGACGTGGTGAAACCGAAATATAATGCCAGATCTTGTCTAGGTGCAGCCAAAAAAAAGTGATTCCCACGATGTCGTAAAAACGCATATGTATAATCGACTTTTTATCGAAGACAAATCGTTCCCACGCGAATTTCGCGGATCGCACTTGTGTAGTTCGACGACATGAAGCTCCTGCACGCGGTTTCATCGGCCTACGGCAATGTGTACTCAAGTTATATGCCATCATATCGAACACGATTACCAACTCCTATGATTGAGTTTTTCGCGAGCAGTGGTCGCAAAGAAAACCATGTTGCATCAGTTTCCTTTGTTATTCCACGTGCTGAAATCGAATATGATGCCAGATTTCGTGTCAATAAAAGGGTTGTGTTGATCGAAGGGCGTACCCTTAACCATCGTCATGTTTGTCTCGGTTGAGTTTTTTTCGATTGATAAGTTTCGAAGTTCCACGGGAAATCGCTCGCGTTGGACCATTAACAGAACACGAAGTTCAGCTTCATCAATTTCCCGAACGGAGATTGGCCCACGACTGGAAGTTCGATGATTTTTCCATCGTAGGATATATGATATTACTCGCAGCAGACGATTAAAGTCTGAAAAACGTGAGTAAATGGATTCCGGTGACGCTTGAGAGATAAGACAGATTCCGAATCTGTATAATTTTTAAGAAGGCTAGCTGCGCAAAGCTCTAATCGAGGGATGGTGACTCCACTCGTAGGTGCGACACGCGATTTGCTACAAACTAAATTCACATTAATTTCTCCATGTGAATCGCGCGATCGAAGATATAAACACGCTCCGTATCCGTATTTGGAAGCGTCACAAAAACCGTGAATTTGATTCGATGATGAATCCGGTAACCGAATTTGCCGAAGAAATGTTAGTTCGCATAACACAGGAAGCTGGAGAGCCAGTTCACTCCACCTGGTATGAATCTCCTGAGGTAGCGACTCATCCCAAGTGACCTTAGCCCTCCAACAGTCCTGAATTAATACCTTCGCGTATAGCGTTTCTGGACCTAATAACCCTAATGGATCAAAAATCTTAGATAATTCGGAAAGGATCTTACGTTTGGTGGCGACTGCCTTGGGATCTATTTGGTGAATCGTGTACCGCAACAAATCGCCCTGAGCGTCCCAAATGATACCCAGAGTCTTCTGGATCGGATCATTTCTGATCAAGCAATCCAGATCGAATTTGTGTTTCACGATAGAATTTAAAGACGGGCTATGATTTGAAGCCCATTTACGGATAGAAAACCCTCCCCGAGCTAACAGAGCAATCATTTCATCGCGAATGTGGATAAGTTCATCAGGATGATCGGCTCCCGAGATAAAATCGTCCACGTAAAAATCTCTGAGGAGAAGTTTGCTGGCACGGGGAAACGCGTGAGCTTCGTCGCGAGCAAGTCGTTGGAGGGTGCGGATAGCCAAAAAAGGAGCCGCTGCAGTACCGAAGGTCACGGTATTGAGCTGAAATGTTTGGGTTTTACCCTGATAATGCCAGAAAATCTTCTGAAACTGTCGGTCGTCTGGATGAACGAGAATTTGTCGGTACATCTTTTCGATGTCCGCAGTAATCACATACCGATGTGTACGGAACCGGACGACTTGTTCGGAAATATTGTTCTGAATGGTGGGCCCGACCAACATCGCGTCATTGAGTGAGATGCCCGTGGACGTTTTTGCCGAAGCATCGAAAACTAATCTTACCTTGGTCGTTTCGCTGGATTCTTTGATCACAGCATGATGAGGCAAGTAACATCCGCCCTCAGCATCGTCACACAGAGTCATATGACCAAGAGAGATGTACTCATCCATCACCCTACCGTATTCAAGCCTCAACGAAGGATTGGCAGCAAGTTTTCTCGTTAAAGACTGAAAACGCTTGAAGGCTTGGGTACGAGATTCGCCTAATTGAAATTTAGAATCTCTGAATGGGAGACGTACAACGTATCGACCCGTACTATCGTGCTGAGTATTAGTTACGAAATGTTGTTCGCATGAGACTTCGTCGCGTGATTTTAATGGTTCGTGATCGAAATCTTCGATCAGCCAGAATCTCTCGATGAGTTTATCCAACTTCACGACGTTACACGATACAGTGGTGTTTGGGTTCAAATTTCTCGAGCCTCCGGCAGTATTCCAACCTAATCGAGTTTTTTGCAGAACTAGCGACGACTCGTCATGATCAATCTTGATCTGTCCGACTGAGAGAACCGACAAGGTGATGTTAGCTGCCACTAGCAAATCTATAGGTTTTGACAAATGAAATTGTGGATCAGCTAACTGAATGTTTTGCGGAATATCGAATTGGTCTCGCGCGAACGCGTCCCGAGGTACTGCACTAGCGATCTGCGGCAGCAACAAACATCTCAATGGTTGCGCGAAGCTGTTATAGCGAGAATTTAGCACGACCCTCGCGTAACGGGTTGAGACTGTGCACAGACCATCCACCGCTCCTATGTTAATTGAACACGGATAGGTACGCAAATTTAATAGCTGAGCAAATCGCTCCGTTAGCAAGTTCACCGTAGAACAGGAATCCAAAAGAGCCCGTGCTGTAACCCGACGATTCTGTCGATCGAACAGCTCGACCACCGCCGTCGTCATGAGCTGTGATTCTATCGGAGACGGGAGTATAGTTTTATTCTTTGACTTCAGTCATAGGGGATGTACACCGGAAGGTCCTGACTGTGAAGAGCCGGAAGGTGGCCACTGAGACTGATCCGCGTGAAGCAGAGTGTGATGCTTTTGTTGACACACTCTGCAATTTTGTGTGCTTTTACACGGGAGAGGATGCTTCCACAGGCAATTGCGGGAGACTTGGAGATTTTTGATTATATTACTGCGTTCTTTGACCGATAACGCGATGAATTTGTGACACTTGAAAAGCCGATGAGCTTCGTGACACATCAAGCAAACGACCGGATTCTTTGTCGACGTTCATTCGGACTTCGGGAAAGTTACGAAAGTTTGCGCGTCGCCCGTTGCCGATCTTTTCGCCGGTTGATGGCGAGGTTCTCCTGATCTTCTCTTCTGACTGACTTGATGAGTCTCAGTCTTGAAATGATTGGAAGAATCAAAAGCTTGATGCTTAAAAATGGTCGACTGAATAAATTTGAACAAATCGTCCAGCTTTGGGAGCTCATGCATCCCTAGCTGGTCCTGCCATTTACTGCGCGCTACCGGAGGAAGGCAACGCTCGACGATCCTCAGGATAAAATCCTGACTGGAATGGACGCCTAGACCTTCTAAGATGTGGACGTGTTAGCGAGCCGTATCCAACAAAGTTGATAAATCATCCGCGGACGACCTCGTAATCTTCGGGAGATCCAAAACCGCGTTTAAATGTTCCACGGCTACGATCCGTTTAGGATTGTAAAAATCTAATAACGTGTGCCACGCGATGGCGTAGTCCTGTTCGCTGGGGTCAAACTGACTGACTTTGGCCAACGCTTGGCCTACGAGTGAGTCAAAAAGTTGACTGCACTTTACCGCGTCTGAAATGTCGGACCGCGAATGCACTAACGCGAGGAATTTATTTTTATAAGACGCCCAATTTTCCCTCTTTCCGTCAAAAACCGGAATACGGATTTTGGGAAGTCTGGGCAACTCTTGGCGTTCCGTTATGAGCACGTCGCTCGTGTATAGCGAGTTATTAAGCGCAGTCTGATCCCGACTTTGGATTTTGATTACCGCGGTGGCGATCTCGAAATACCGCGCCTCGAATCCGAGAAACGCGATCAGCTGAGGGTTGTTCGGCTGCAACATCTCTAATTCCTCGTTGTATTTTTGCATTTCGTTACACAACGAGGTTAAACTGTCGAGCCTCAACTTAGCGTTGATGGCATCGATTTGAACGTTTTCTAAATAGCGTTCTAACTTTTCTAATTGTGCTCTGAAGGAGCTTATTTTTTGCTGTAATAATTCTACGCGTTGCATTTGCTCCGCGGTGAGCATTTTGATTATCCGGTTAAAAAGAATTTAATTTAATACTGGTAATAATAATAATAATAAAAATCAATTTTTTATGATATTAAATATTTTTTGAAAAAATGCAAGACTTATCTTTGAAGTTCCTCGATGGTGATGATCCGCCAGGTTGAAGATCCCGCAGGTTGGGAGTGATGTTCCGCAATACGATGTTAATTGCACTTGTTTTGATGTTGATTACCCTCGGTTAATTGTGATTTAAAGATTTGTGAGAACTAACCTCACAGGAGGCACCATGAAATATTTTGAATTAAACTGTCATACCCTAGGTGGTGATGACAGTTGCAATAGGATTTTTTGAGGTTAAGTTATTTGAAGTTTTGGTTAAAATATAGATCAATCAACACAGTTTTTTTTGGTTTGGGAAAAAGCCGTTACGGCATAAAAAACCCAAGATATATTTAAATAGTTAATACAACAACCGAGAATAAACAACTCAGCACTAATTATTTTAGATATTATTTTGGCTGCAGCCCACACAAACTTGGCACATACACACTTTTAACTTAAAAAATATAACTATGATAAAACAGATCGGTTTCGTTGGATCAAATCTTAAATTTGGTATCCAACTTCGATGTGTGGTACCACTAGATAGTTATGAGAAATCTCACGTGATGATATCCTGGGGGTTACCCAGGAGGTTAGTTTTAGTTTATGTTTTGTTAATAAATTTATAAAATACTACAGAAATATGCACGGACCAGTGACGACGACAGTTTCGTCTTTAATTCTATTTAATTATTTAGTAACTTTGGTTTTTGATTGCACGGATATCAAAGGACAATTATTGATTAAAGAGATCCACGAAAAAACACGACAATCACTTCACACTTTCCCCAGAAGACAGAGAGCCAAAACGTGAATCCGGATGAAGACCCAACCATTCCCGAGACCGAGAACACCCGAAGCGCCAAAGCGCACGCGCAACGAACTATTTGAGTTCCAAATAGTCGCCGCGCACGCGCCGGAGACAAACGTGTGCGCCCGGCCGGAGCGGAGAGGGCCGAGTCTCCGTACGTGGAAATAGAGAGGGATATTCCGACTTCCGTCGCAATACCCCTCATGTAAGGAAAAGTTAGGTTAGTTCCTGTGGTGACCCTGTCGCCACTACACCCTGGCATTCCCCAATCCTGTCTAGACTTCCTAGACAGGACTCATAAAAACACTTAGCCTAAATTACCTACCCGACCGTCGCCATCCCTACAATATAAATCCGGGGAACTCCCCAGAACTGTCCCAGGAAAAACCCAACCTTCCTGTGCACTTGGCCGGCATCACGACGTCACGTGTCGAGAATATGATGCCGAGCCAATCACAGTCGAGATCCCTGGCATCCCCTCTCCTGTTTCCCAACATGCGCACGCCCACACTTTTCCGCACACCTTTCCTCACTACACAGTCGTTCCTCTACCTTCCTCGGACACACTACTCCCCGATCTACCCTGGACATACCACTCGCTGTATCCTGTAGAAGTTAAAAATAAATATTTTGACCATCACACTGGCGTGCATCTACTTCGATCACCTGCTCAACCCCACAAATTGGTGACCCCGACGTGATTCAGCGGAAGTTCGTGGACACTGAGCACCAGCAGACGCCACATGGTCGTGGAACGAGAGCGGCCACTACAGCAACGAGCACCATCCGACGAGTGCACCTCACCACCATCGCAGGACACGTGGCCTCCACAGCAGCAGCAGAACCTGATGGAGAGTACGGCCCAAATCAACCGAGTAGGCGTGCAGCTAGGAGAGTTCACGCCGGAGGACCCTGAACCCTTCTTCGGCATCGCCGACCGCAGTTTTCACGCAGCCGGGATCACTTCCGAATCAACAAAATTCGGCCATATCTGCGGGAAGCTCTCCAGGTCAAGGTACGCCACCGACGTGAGGGATATCATCCTGAACCCTCCGGCGGACAACCCCTACACTTATTTAAAGACGGAGCTCATAAAGCGCCTGAGCTCCTCCCAGGAGGAGAAGACGAGGAAGCTCCTAGAAGGCGCAGAAATGGGAGACATGAAACCGTCTCAGTTTCTGCGCCACCTAAAAAACCTGGCGGGACCCAACTTCCCGGACGACGCTCTCCGGACACTGTGGGACACGCGCCTTCCGGCCGACGTCCAGGTGTTATTGGCCACCCAGCGCAAGGCCTCCCTCGACGACGCTGCAGATCTGGCCGACAAGACCATCCAGATCCTGAGACCAAGGATCCCACCTGCTGCTCCACAGGTCGCTGAGGCAGCGGCGCACAGCATTGAGGCGCTCCTGAGCCTCAAGCTGTCCCAGATGGCCCTCAACCTCGAGGAACAATTCGGCGCCTTACGCTCTGAAATTGAGAGCCTGAAGCGGTCGAGCAGAGGAGACGGAGGATCCCCCCGCGGCCGCAACTTCAGGCGAGAGAGGTCCAGGTCGCGCTCCACACACCGACAGCACGGAACCGACCGCATCTGTTGGTATCATCGGCGCTTCGGACCTGAGGCTAAAATGTGCACACAACCGTGCAATTTCACCGCTCAGGGAAACGGACCGAGCAGTCACTAATGGCGGCTAGTGACTCTGCCTCGACGACGCGCCGCCTATTCATCACCGATCAGGAAACCAAAGTACGTTTTTTGATCGACACAGGAGCCGACTTGTGCGTTTTCCCACGACGGTTAGTGCGTGGGCCGCAACGCAAGTCGACTTATCAGCTCTCGGCGGCGAACGGCAGCACCATTGCGACGTACGGGACGGTCTCCTTGGACCTCAACCTGAAGCTGCGGCGAGCATTTCCGTGGAGCTTCGTCATCGCCGACGTCTCCAAACCCATCATCGTAGCAGACTTCCTGTTCCACTACGGACTCTTGGTGGACCTCCGCAACGGCAGACTCGTGGACTCCATCACTTCGCTCACCTCACCCGGGCAAGTCGAAATAGATAATTTATCAAGCATTAAGATAGTTACAGGTAGTTCGCAGTACAACGAGCTCCTTCAACGGTTCCCCGACCTCACCAGACCCGATGGAACCGGGACATCTCCGCGGCATGACACCAAGCATCACATCCAGACCACTCCAGGACCTCCAGTCGCCAGCAACCCACGACGTTTGGCCCCAGACCGCCTGGCCGATGCCAAAAAGGAATTCAGCGCCATGGTCCAACGAGGTACAGCCCGACCTTCGAACAGCCCATGGTCTTCACCTCTCCACATGGCCAAGAAGAAGACGGATGACTGGAGACCATGCGGAGACTACCGTGCGCTCAACGCTCGCACCGTTCCGGACCGCTACCCAGTGCGGCACATTCAGGACTTCGCGCAGGCACTCCGAGGCAAGGAGATCTTCTCAACGATCGACCTGGTTCGGGCGTACCACCAAATACCGGTCGCCGAGGCGGACATCCCGAAGACGGCAATCACCACACCATTCGGTATGTACGAATTCCCCTACATGTCGTTCGGTCTTCGCAATGCCGCCCAGACCTTTCAACGCTTCATCGACGAGGTGCTACGGGACCTGGACTTCTGCTACGCGTACATCGACGACATCCTGATAGCCTCCGAAACACCAGAACAACACCAACAGCACCTGGGAACCTTATTTGAACGCCTCCAATCCTACGGCCTCCTCATCAACCCACAGAAGTGCGTGTTCGGCCAGCCGGAGGTGGAGTTCCTGGGCTACCTGGTGTCCAAGGAGGGCACACGTCCATTGCCAAAAAAAGTCCAAGCCATCCTGGACTATCCAGCTCCAACAACGGCGAAGCAGCTCCGACAGTTCTTGGGTATGTTAAACTTTTACCGTAGGTTTATACCTAGGACTGCACAGGACCAGGCACCGCTCAACGGACTCCTGGTGGGCAACACCAAGGGCAGGACTCCCATCAGCTGGACCCCAGAAGCCCACACGGCTTTCACCACCTGCAAGGCCAGACTAGCAGACGCAGCGCTCTTGGCTCACCCCAAGGCCGACGCCAACCTCGCGCTCATCTGTGACGCCTCCAACCACACCGTCGGTGCAGCATTGCAGCAACGAGTCAACAGGGACTGGGAACCATTGGCTTTCTTCTCGAAGAAGCTCAGTCCAGCACAAGCAAAGTGGAGCGCATTCGACCGTGAGCTCCTGGCAATCTACCTTGCCATCAAACACTTCAGACACATGGTAGAGGCCAGGACCTTCACGATCTTCACGGACCACAAACCGATCACGTTCGCATTCCGGCAGAAGTTGGAAAAGGCTTCACCCAGACAGGCACGGCACCTGGATTTCATCGGGCAGTTCTCCACCGACATCCAACACGTGTCCGGCAAGGACAACGTCGTCGCGGACGCACTATCCCGCATCGACGCAGTTTCATCACCACTGGACTACACCGCCCTGGCGTCATCACAGCAGGCCGATGACACAATGAAAACATACCTACGCTCAGGATCAGGCTTGCAACTCAAGCAAATCCAGATCCCAGGAGCAGGCGTAGCTGTCTTCTGCGACACGTCATCACCATCACCAAGACCATACCTGACACCTCCATACCGCCGAGCAGCCTTCAACATCATCCACAACCTGGCGCACCCTGGAATCAACGCCTCGGTCAAACTCGTGACTCAACGTTACGTTTGGCCGTCCGTGAAAGCAGACTGCCGCGAGTGGGCTCGCGCCTGCATCCAGTGCCAGCAGGCCAAAATCACCAGGCATGTCTCAGCGCCAGTGGGAGAATTCGCCCCACCATCTTCGAGGTTCGAGCAGGTGCACATGGACCTGATCATCCTGTCCATCTCCGAGGGCTACCGATACTGCCTCACGTGCGTCGACAGATTCTCCAGGTGGCCGGAGGCATTTCCCCTGGAGGACCAGGAGGCAACGACGGTAGCCAGAGCCTTCTACGAGGGGTGGATTTGTCGCTTCGGAGTTCCCGTCCGCATCACCACAGACCAAGGTCGGCAATTCGAGTCGAACCTGTTCAAGCACCTCAATTACTTGGCAGGCACGACTCACCTGAGGACAACTGCCTATCACCCAGCAGCTAACGGCATGGTTGAGCGGTTTCATCGCCAACTCAAGGCAGCTATTAAGTGCCATGAGAACACCACGTGGACGGAGGTACTCCCTACGGTGCTCTTGGGGATCAGAGCGGCCTGGAAGGAAGACCTCCAAGCATCAGCAGCCGAACTGGCGTACGGCGAACCATTACGCCTACCTGGAGAGTTCCTGGCCCCCCGAGCCGTCAGTCACCAAGACGACCCAGCGGACTACGTCAAGGAACTTCGCCAGCACTTTGCCAACCTGCGCCCGGCTAAGGTCAACAGACACGGAACACATAAAACCTTTGTGTTCAAAGACCTAGCCACGGCAGAGCAAGTTTTCGTCCGCCATGACGCACCAAAAGGACCTCTCCAGATGCCGTATCAAGGTCCATACAGGGTCATCCGCCGCAGCGCCAAGACGTTCACCATCCACATCAGGGGCAAGGACGTGAACGTCTCCATTGACAGGCTGAAACCGGCTTACATCATCGCTGATGAGGAGCCAGGTGTTCAGCACTCCAAGACGAGCACACCAGCACCCGAGCCTGAGCAACCACAGCGGGTTGAGCCACCACCACCACCAGCGACACCACCGACAACGCGCTCAGGAAGACGCGTCAAATTTACGGAGCGCTATCAGGCCGGATTCGCGTAAATCCTCATAATAAATTCTCATCCACACCACACACATCCTCATCGTGATCCAAATCACTGGCAGGGGGGTACTGTGGTGACCCTGTCGCCACTACACCCTGGCATTCCCCAATCCTGTCTAGACTTCCTAGACAGGACTCACAAAAACACTTAGCCTAAATTACCTACCCGACCGTCGCCATCCCTACAATATAAATCCGGGGAACTCCCCAGAACTGTCCCAGGAAAAACCCAACCTTCCTGTGCACTTGGCCGGCATCACGACGTCACGTGTCGAGAATATGATGCCGAGCCAATCACAGTCGAGATCCCTGGCATCACCTCTCCTGTTTCCCAACATGCGCACGCCCATACTTTTCCGCACACTTTTCCTCACTACACAGTCGTTCCTCTACCTTCCTCGGACACACTACTCCCCGATCTACCCTGGACATACCACTCGCTGTATCCTGTAGAAGTTAAAAATAAATATTTTGACCATCACACTGGCGTGCATCTACTTCGATCACCTGCTCAACCCCACATTCCAATGAACGACATTGGAACTAAACAGATCTTATAACAGAAGAAGATATGTCCGAGGCTCTAGAATCAGCATATATAGCCGCAATCGAATTAAATCTCGAGTCAATAAGCGTAGTTAACACGGAACGATTTGACGAGGTCTTTTGGGCGTGTGTCGAACGATTTTTTATTGATACATTCGCAGGGATAGCGACCCGAATAGTTATCTGCACACAAGAAGTGGTCATCCCGGACATGATTGACCGCCAAAATTTATTACTTGAATATCACGCTTGTGCTATGAATGGGCATAAGGGCACCACTAAAACTTTCGATCGCCTAAGACAAAACTATTTCTAGGAAGGCATGAGACAAGATGTCATCAATTTGATTAACAACTGTAGGGAATGTCAACTAAAAAAATTAGTCTGAGTAAAAACAAAGCAACCAATGGTAATAACTGATACACCGCGAACATCCTTCGACAAAATAGCAATGGACATGGTGGGATCTTTAAAGAAAACGAAAAATGACAATATTTACATCTTAACAATCCAAGACCTACTAACTAAATATTCTTTAGCCGTCCCCTTGAGGTGTGGAGACTCAAGCGAAATAGCTACAGCCCTCGTAGAAAAATTAATTTGTTATTTTGGGGCACCAAAAGCTATGCTTACCGACCAAGGGTCGAATTTCCTATCAAGCCTTATGAGGATTATAGCAAAAAAAATCAGAATCAGTCAATACCATACAACGGCATACCGGCCCCAAAGTAACGGTTCCATAGAAAGATCTCACCATGTCCTTGCAGAATACCTGAAACAATATGCAGATGGGCGCACCGACTGGGACGAATTATACAGTTTAGCATCATTTGCATATAATACAAGTGTTCATGAAGGTACCGGATTTACACCATACCAATCAGTATTTGGAACACTAGCTAGGTTACCATCAAGTAGAGCCACGAACGAACCACTCAATCCTACGTACATCGATTACTTGCGTGAACTTTTTACTCGGCTTAACGACGTACAAGAGCGAGCAGGAGCAAATTTAAATAAACCTAAAGAGCTTTCGAAAAAATACTATGATCATAACATAAACCCCCTTAACCTTAGGATCGGATACACAGTTTTCTTATTGAAAAACCCGAGCAAAGGAAAAATGGCGGACCAATCTGCAGGCCCCTATGGAATTGTAGAAATATTAGAACATTCGAACTTAATCATAAATATCAAGGGAGACCCAAAGAAAGTCCATATAAACAGATTACGTATGTCACGGTCGCAAAACCCCAGTAATAAGTAATTAGGATAAATTAAGACTACAGAATAGAATAAGACGTATAGAACTTTAGTAGTTAAGAACATGATTGTAGCGAAAATGGAGACATCAGTGCAAGACCGACTTTTTCCAGATGACCTGCTCAAGGACGACGAACCTCATTCTACTTCTTGGGACGATAAGTCTTTCAGGAACTGAAGCACTTATAGGATATGACTGCAGCGGGTTGAGACAGGAGATATTATTTTCCCTTCGCGTCTGTTAACTTTTCCCTGTTCTCGGGGATCTCATCGATATTATAAAATGTAAAATATTATAATTTATTAAACTTGTGACGGAATTTTAAACCATCCCGTCACCTCCGACTCCGAACAACAAAAGGGTATTTATTAGAATAAGAGAGAGAGAGAGAGAAACAAATAGAGACCACCGAGCTACCTTCAAAATCCGGGAAAAATCGTAATCCAAGCTACTTTAGTATTTCGCGATAAGAATAAATGAAAGCTACCTTTTCGCAATAGAAATGTATTAGAGTTACCTGCTACCTAAATCCGGCGGAATAAACCTCGCGGAAAACCGGAATTAGATCTAACGATTGCTACCTAATGAGTATTATGTTTTAGGGACTTTGGGCAGCAAGAAAGGTCTCTTCACGGCAAATAAAATGCTGAAAAATAAAAGGATAAAAATTAAGATCACGAATTGGTTTAACGTTTGAGATAATAAGTATAGAGTTTTGAGTTTGAGTCAGTATTATTAAGCTAGTACCTGGGGGTCTCTTCACGAAAAATTCGGTTGAGGGCCAGGATAATACCGTGGAATACTCATGGCCAAGATAATGTGCTGCCCGGTGTTACCTGCAACCCTTCTTTGGGTTTATCGGTCATGTGAGTACAGAGGTCAGTTGGAAGGCCGTGGAGACAATGACCCAATTGTTGAAGCGAATCGCCATTTGGTTAAAAATTTACAGTTTTAGTTTTGTTACGGTTTGCGTTGCGAAAGTCCTAATTCCTCTCCGGAGAGTACCTTTGACAGAAAACTCCCCGATTCGAGTCGCGAACAGAGTCAAAAACCCCTCGAAAACCCCAGCTAATTAGCTAATTACTATAAAATATGGATTAGAAGCAATAAGTTAAGAAAAATAATAATAAAGAAAGAAACCTGTAATATTTAAGAGTTTTGAATATGTCGCGCCCTGGTCCCGCGAAAGATAGTACGCGTTGCCACCACCGCGCCAGCGCTGCATGGGCGAATCCGCAAAATTCCTCACCGCGACGCAATAGGTACGAGCGGGGACACGAGGTTCCGCCATTAGAGTCCCTGTTGCACCGTGACACGCTCAACATCGTTTCCGAGGAACTTCTGAGAGAAATCGTCCTGGAAAATCCCACGTCACCCCAATCAGTGGAGAAATCGACCCAAGGCGACTCTCCAGAGATGGTAAGTACCAGTGCATATATTACAGTGGTGTTACCGCGGGAAATGAGTGCTGAATCCTCGAGTTAACCTGCGTGGCTCGAAATTGCGTCGCTACTTCACACCAAGGACGCCAACGACAGGACCAGCGATTTGGAGATCGAGAACCTTCCAAACGCCTGAAAACGTTACCTTAGTTTCTAAGAACCAATATGTTACTTTAAGTTTTTGACAGATAAAAAAAAGATTTAGATCAAGGAGGACAAATAAGGCGTCTCACCAATGCGATTGACGCAGCTACCTTTTTCTGCTACCTCATCGTGTTATCTATGCTACCTATGCTACCTGATATTTCTCCAAACCCCGGGGGTTTTAGGAGAAAATCACCCTATCTCTTTGTTGCGGTTTAGTTCCCTCATAATTGTTAAAAGTGTGGAATTCCGGTCGGGCATGGAGACGCTATCTTTTTGTTATGATGATTAAAATTTACGGTTGGAATTCCCACTAAATAAAATAGATGAGAGGTGTCGAACCTGGTCCATATTTAAAAATCAAGCTACCTAGAATCGGAAATAGTCGCTGTCGAATTTGGGCAGGAAAGCGGGCGATATCGGTGAACGATACAAATGGCGGTACAAACGGTGCATTTGACGAATTATCGGCGACTTGAATTAATTGCGCACGTTGAACGTGACCAATTCGTTATTTGAAGTACCAAAAATGAGTCTCCAATCCACGAAGCGGTATCGTTATGCGCTCATTCACATAGTTTATTGTAATTCATCAAATTAATCGACAGCTATCTTAATTCGTTAATAGTTCTCGTTACGGAGCAGTTCCGTTCCGAGGGAATTAGTTATTAAAATCGCGAGCTACCTATTGTTGAAATGCTTTGATAACCACCCTCGCTCTGAAAAGTCCGGTAAGCTACCTATCTCGCTCTCTCTCGGTTTCACGCTACCTGTACCTCTTCTCTCTCTCAGATTCGTGTCTAATCCCGGACTCGTCACCCACGTGACCAGGTTAAAGAGGAATATTTTGAGTAAATTCCGTAGCCAAATAAATTCGCAAGGGATCCCATTAATTATTTATTTCTAAGGAGCCCGGACCTCCTAGACTGGATTGTTGTCATTTTATATAAGTTAAATTATGAGGATTAAACCATTTATCGTACATTATTAGCCTACGCCGTTCCTTATCTAGAATTAAAGATGAGATTATCGATTTCGATTCTGATCATGGGTTTTCATTGTTCTTGTTTTTCTCGTCCACGAATCCACACCTCTCTCCACGACCCACACACTTGGTGCCTGTATAGTGAGAGTCTTTAGTCGATATCAAAAAGAAAAAGAGGTGATATTCTTCGTACTGTCCTAGTGATATGGAGATGTACGATGTGCAGTTAGTGTAGCCGCATCTTTGCTGAGTTACGGCGGACGAATCAGCCGTTTTGGCAAGTATGCGATACATTTGTTATATAATAAAGTTTACAAGAAAGACGCCTCTCTTTTCCGAGAATCCAAGCTTGACCGCTCCCGAAAGCGATTTTTGCGAGGTCTTAGATCTGGGTAATGTGGAGTATGTACAAATACATGAACATTCTTGTAATCCTAGAGATATAAAGAATACTACAATAATAATTACCACCTTGTTGTGTACTCTAGCGACCGTTTATATCAATTATATCATCAAGCACGGATGATTAGGGTAGAAACTAAAAATTGATTGTCTGGTCATTCGTGCAGAGATAATCAATAAGTTGTGTCAAAAGAAATCATGGCGTTCATAACATGTTTTCAAGTGCTTTCAAGTTTTGGGTTCCAATGACATGCTTCATTGATAAATTCGATGATTTCCGAATGGAGTTACTGTCAGATTATTTTAAACTTGGCAGGAACAGATTGAAGAAATTAAAAGAAATTGCATAATTAATAAGGACCATTTTTTCGCATTAGTTTTTATTTATTGCATGCATAGTATCGATATATAATGTTCGGAAATTCTCACTACAATGACGTATGCACTCTACAATGCATTCGGCCGAGTCTTCGTTTTAGTCCCATATTTTTAATATAAAAATTTCCGTGAAAATAAGTTTCGAAATGAAACTCATCGAAGAAAAAATTGTGCTCACCTGAGAAATTCCAATTGTTTATTATTAATTGAAAAATGCCCGTTTTATTAAGACCTTGAAAATATTTTTTCGCGTCACATTTGTTTGTTGCGTCCCGTATATTTTACCGCTCATTCCCCTTCGCACTATAACGAAATAATCAGCGGCAACTGCTATCCCCTCCATAACGTCGTTAGACAATGACGCAGTGAGGCTCGGAGCACTGAGCTCATTCTAAATCGTGCACATCACCTATACATCACGAACAGGAGAACACGGAATGCTCAGTATATAGCTATATACGCCCATAGTTCGATCTCCGTCCGAGGTTCGCTCGAACGTGATGCGCAATATTCGGAGCTAATCCGAGCGGCGTTTAAGCTCCATCGATGTAGACACTGTCGCTCGATACCGAGAGCTCTACCTACGTTACCGACCGCTTGATGAGTGGGCTCGCGCGCACGCAATCAAGTGAAACATGGCAATGTCGCACTTCCGATGATGATAGTTACAACTCGATTTCCGGTAGATCTCATGTGTTTACTGAACGTGCATTTTTCGACATCAATATGAATCATGGATTCAGAGCTACTCAACAGAAGCTCCGATAATAGATCTCACCGACTCACCAATAGTCGTTCAATCAATGGAGAATACATCACCTTGTTTCCTGCACTTAGGAACAATTCTGCAAAATTTGTGGAATATGTGAGAATGACCGTCCAAACGTTTGATTATGTTTTGTCAAATAGTAGTCCGTCGCTGGTGAAAAATTGGTGTAACCTACACTCCCAACCAATTATGCCGGAGAAACGATTGGTTCTCACTCTCAGGTAACTCTCCAATGCTGATTCAAGGGATTTATTTTGAAATAAACAAGTTCAATTCTGATTCCATTTTCGGAATCTAAAATTATTCATTTTTTTTCTCAAGTGATTATTTTATTTTTCCCCGTTTAAAAGTCGATGTTGATTTTAATGAAAAAATTTTGCAACGATCCATTCAATGTCTAAAGTTTCGTGTAAAATTTTCATCGTGAGCTAACCGATCTTTGTTGGAGAAATAAATTCTTTGCTTAGTCAAGAACTTCAGACAGCAATTGACTGTTTGTTTTTACATTTTATCATATTCAATGTTGTTGAAGGAATTAACCGACAATAATAATAACAAAAAGTCTTTAACAATCGACTGTCTAAAGCTCGGGTTGTGGCAGAAAATGCGTTCTCTCTGACTAGCCAAAAATGGCGTATTTATTATACCAACATAGAGAAAAGTTCAGAAACTGTAAATCTAATAATTAAAACCACATGTTTATTGCACAACGTGATCATCGATTTGGAGCACCATAATACTGTTGAAAGTGGAATTGCAGAGAACTCAATCGATAATGATGATGCTCTTATACAAGCTGTTAAGGCTGGAAATATCCGCGATGAACTTGTACGACATTTTACCATCTAAGCGTTAAGTTAAATAACAAGCTGGTTTGGAAGTAGCTTAATAAACTGCCGTCGACAACTTCCCTCTGAAGCTTGATGGCACCCCAAATAAGGCGTAACATGGTGCAAATATAATAGAATTCAAATAATAAAGTGTATAAGAATAATGAATTTGCTTCATGAAGGTAATCGAAATAAAAGCAATACCTATAATTTAACGGTGCTTCATTTTTTATATATGGCAGACAGCATTAAATATAGGAATAATACATTTCATAATGCTCTAAAGTCCATCGGAAACGGCAGAAGGTTTTTTCCATCTTATCAAGAATACTATCGATAAATAATAACAAAATCTTAAGATTGCTATGAAACACGTTTAAACTTTCAAGAAACTAAACAAGTGTCATTTTTTCTTATTCACATTTCGATGTGAATAACAAAAAATCGGAAATTTAATGTACTCGAGAAATTAATTCGTCTACAAAACATCTCCTATCTCCCAAAAAATAGTGCTAAACATCTGGAAAAAAAAATTAGGTGTCCCATCAGGAACCCGATTTACTTTGTTGGTTCAGTAGTTAAATGTCACTGGCTAAAGGTTTGTCGGTTGCAGAATCTCGAGCAGTTTGACAACCCACATGCAGATTCTCTTTGTTCATCTCAAGCCCATGCTGCGTGATGGGTGCCGTAGGAACGGAAGAATGCTCCTCAGATTCCGGCCTTTGTTTTGCGACAGGATCAAGTATAGAAAAAGGCTGGATTGGTAGAGTTTGGCTTGTGATCGTAGCAGAGTTGGCAGTAGTGGACGGATGAAAATTAGATGGAGGCATTGGTCTTGGAATGCCAGTATCGCCGTACCACTCCTGATTGCCTAGGGAATACAGCTGGCGTGGTGAACGATATGGAGGATATTGCTGCTGGTACATATGATGATCCCACTTGCAGGGGGACTGACGAGGATATGCATACCGGTCGTACCCAAGTCGCATCATTTCGTTATTGCGATATTCGAGTTCCCGTTCTTTCGGTGTGGGCTCATACTTCTGTTCCTTCTTCATATATGAATTGCGCTGAAGGGATGGCCGAGGTGAATATGACCTAATGATCTGGCAGTCATCATCTTCATTCCACAATTCTCTTTTCCTGTTTGCTCGCCTAGAAGTATATGGTGTGTGAATAAGTCTTTCCCGTTTTTTTCAAATTTTGAGCCTTTATTGTGAAAAAATGGTTACAAATGAATTATTGAAAGTATTGGCCATCGCTAGCTACAACTTTTTCCCCTCTTTCTGGCAACATGCGAATCCCGTTGCGAAAAAATTCGACCGGTTTGGCCTCTATCCAGTCATCCACCCATTTTTTGGCTTCCTCGTAGGAATGGAAGTGCTGGTCAGCCAGGCCATGCGTCATCGATTTGAAGAAATGGTAATCAGACGGAGCAATGTCTGGACAATACGGCGGGTGGGGTAGGACTTCCCATTTGAGCGTTTCTAAGTATGTTTTCACCGGCCGTGCAACATGTGGGCGAGCATTGTCATGCTGCAAAATAACTTTGTCGTGGCTGTCGGAGTATTGTGGACGTTTTTCTCGCAGTGCGCGGCTCAAACGCATCAATTGTCGTCGATAGACCTCGCCTGTGATCCTTTCATTCGGTTTCAGAAGCTCATAGTAAACCACACCTACCTGGTCCCACCATATACAGAGCATGAGCTTGGCGCCATGAATATTTGGCTTGGCCGTCGATGATGATGCATGGCCGGGTAGTTCCCATGATTTTCTTCGCTTCGGATTATCGTAACGGATCCACTTTTCATCGCCAATCACGATACGATGCAGAAAACCCTTTCTTTTATGTCGCTGAAGCAGCTGTTCGCAAGTGAAAAAACGCCGTTCGACGTCTCTCAGCTTCAGTTCGTACGGCACCCAATTTCCTTGCTTTTGGATCATTCCCATGGCTTTCAAACGCTTGGAAATGGTTGTTCGGTCAATTCCCAATGCTTCAGCAAGTTCTTCTTGCGTTTGACACGAATCTTCATCAAGCAAAGTCGCCAATTCTTGATCTTCAAAGATTTGCGGCCGCCCGGAAGGCTCCTTGTCTTCCACGTCGAAATCACCACTTTTGAAGCGTCGAAACCATCCGCGAACACTTGAATCATCGACACAACCTTCTCCATAGGCTTCCTGAAGCAATCGATGCGCCTCGGTAGCAGATTTCTTCAAATTGAACCAATAAAGTGAAACTTCCCGCAAATGACGTCGACTCGGCTCAAATTTCGACATTTTCACGATATCAAAAATTTATGATGCGAAAGAATTTCAACTAATGTGTTAGTGTAGAATGGTTGACAGATGAATAAGCTTTGATTATGACATATGTAACTGTGGGTTTGAGCAGGTGATTGAAGTAGATGCACGCCAGTGTGATGGTCAAAATATTTTATTTAACTCCTCCAGGATACAGCGAGTTGAATATGTCCAAGGTAGATCGGGGAGTAGTGTATCCGAGGTAGGTTGAGGAACGACTGTGTAGTGTGGAAAAGTGTGCGGAAAAGTGTGGGCGTGCGAATGTTGGGAAACAGGAGAGGGGATGCCAGGGATCTCGACTGTGATTGGCTCGCCATCGTATTCTCGACACGTGACGTCGTGATGCCGGCCAAGTGCACAGGAAGGTTGGGTTTTTCTTGGGACAGTTCTGGGGTGTTCCCCGGATTTATATGGTAGGGATGGCGTCGGTCGGGTAGGTAATTTAGGCTAAGTGTTTTTAGGAATCCTGTCTAGGAAGTCTAGACAGGATTGGGGAATGCCAGGGTGTAGTGGCAACATAGTCACCACATAACCATTGAATACTCGCACAGTATTGGTGGCAGCATCTCTTACAAAAAACGGGAAAGACTTATTCATACACCTTATAGTTAGCGAACTGTCTGCAGATCCGGAGTCATTTATGGACTTCCACGTCGCATTTTTGTAGGCGTACTTGAATATTCCCTGGGACACATCATTACGGCAGAGCAAAATATCCTCTTTGCTGACTTCACGTAATGTTAGTAGCAGGGTTTCGAAAAATGTCATATTGTGTTTATCGTGTTTCAGTAAAGTCCTCTCACGTACATTGCCTGTTGAAGATTTTTCCAACAATGCGCATTTCTCATTATGCACACGTAAAATCTCCTCAGCGATTTCGCAATGTTTCTTCGACATTTTCCGATCGACTTCCTCACAGGATGTTCCCTCAATCACGGTGTTGACCAGCTGCGGCTTGACGTCAAAAACGGAATTCAAATTTCCAGTAGATAAATTGGGGAGAGCCGAACTGCCTAGAAATGCCAGCGACTGGTAGTAGGGCCAAGATGATTCGTAGATATCCTCTAAACTGTCACCCGATCGATGGAGCTGAACACGAGCATGTTCACTTTTCAATTTCTTCATCAGAGTTTTCCACTTATTTTGTGCCTGTATTTCTGTACAGAGAAAAATACAACTATCATTCCGAAAAAAATTGTAGTCGGATATTCTCCCATCATAATAAGTTATTGTAAATAATTAATAGCTCCAAAATTTTTTCGCGTTCGTGTCCTCCAATATCTACGTTTCATCAAGTCTTCTTACTATTTAGTGTTTGATGTATTAGTGGAAGCGGACCACCATGTTATCATTGTGAAACGATGCGACCCAAGCAACATGAAGAAAATCGAGGTGACTTTGACATAATTTTCTCATGATGAAATTCAATTTGCCTTTAAGGCCTAATAACCGACATGTAGGACCTCATGACCTCTGATGTGATTGCAAAAACATCAATTTTTATGATTTTGAGAAGAGGTTACTCGTGCCCCCGTGCAGGTTATGAAATTATTAGATATTCAAAAATCATGAAATATGAAAAAAGAAAAGGCTTACCGATAAAATAGAACAAAAATCTGGGGATAAAATAAAACTAAAATAAATATAGCCTAATGAAAAAATGAAGTATTACGAGATTCTTACAGTAAATGGTAATTTTATTTAATAAACATTTATTTACATGATATGAAAATTCGATATTAGTATCAAGTTGCCACAATTTCAATATTTTCATCTGTGGCTTCAATAATAGTTATATTCGATTTTTCCTCTGCGGGTATTACTGTGACGATTGGTCGATGATAACTAAAGTACGTTACAAAAGTATTGGATGAACCACCATCAAGATATCTCACAAATACAGCATCTATTGTTGTTCCATATTTAGTAGTAGATTCTTTTGGATCGTTATTGATTTGCCATTGAAATTCTTTTTGAAGAAATGTCATTAATGGCATTGATTCAGCTCTTGCAAAATTTACATTGAAATATGCAGCTAAAAATAATGGTAGTTTATGTTTATTCGTTTTAAGAATTATTGAACCTGTTTGAATATAAGGAAATAACCTTTCATGTAAAAATGAAATGATATGATCCATTTTGTTATTAGGTGAAATGTATATTACAATCATAATTAATTCACTTCCGTCTTGTAGTTTAACATGTGAAGAACACATATCTCCAATAGATGCAATAGTTTAAAATAGTCTGGTACTATTCGATTAATAAAGTCTTACACAACATTGATAGTATGCCTTGTGTTTAACTGATCAGGGTGACGTCCAGTTTCAATAATAATATTTTGTGATCCTTCTGATGATTGTTAGGAACTGAAATATTAAAAAAAATATGATATTAAAATACACAAAAAAAAAAAAATTTCAAGTGTGGCTTCAATATACTCATGAACTCAAATGTTAGTTAATTATTGCAATATATGACTAAATATTTGCAAATATAAATTTTATTAATAAATTTTTCTATATTAATTCCTTCATGAATAATAAAAGAATACTTAATTGAAGATAATATTAATATAATTTATATACATTATTAATATGATTAATATGAATATAATTAATTAAATATAAAAATATAATAATTACATTTATGGAGACTTGAAAAATACGATCTACTTACTGATGACTTGGTAGTATACCATAGTGTAGTTTCACTTTCATAGCATAAGGTTGATCACTTTGATCTTCTGAGTTATCACTGTCACACATATTTTATTGTCAAAAATTAAAATGAAAAATTAAATAAACCGCAGGTTATGTGTACCGTAGTAAACAACAACGTCGAACTGAGTGAGAAGCCACACCGTACACTCTACTACACAGAATATAGCTAGGCATACTTTAGTATAGCGTGGAGATTGCTCGCCACGGCAAGTATCGCCACGCCAACGATTCAGTTTAGGAGTGCGCCTATAGATGTTTCACATCAAAATTCGACAAGCCGGGCCTTCAGAGCATTCAATAGATGCATGTTAAAGGATACCGGCCAAGCAAAATATCAACTGCGTACCTCAAATGTAACGTGCAAAAGCCTTCCTCTACATTTTATAACGTCCTGAAGAGAAACCATGACTCTACTTACTGGATACACGGATATTGGCAGCAACCTTATCCCACTCGGTGCCGACGAAAACCTTGAAACGATTGTCACTAAGTAATTTGTTCCAAATGCCTGGTCTACGGTGCACTTCTTCAAAAAGCTGAGGAACTTTACTCTCATCCATTTCCAGCCATGGACTGTCGATAAACATATGAGATCTAACGGCCATCGAGTTGCAACTGTCATCATCGGAAGTGCGACAGTGCCATGTTTCACCCGATTGCGTGCGCGCGAGCCCACTCATCAAGTGGTCGGTAACGTGGGTAGAGCTCTCGGTATCGAGCGACAGTGTCTACATCCATGGAAATTAAGCGCCGCTCGTGCGCGATCGAAGTTGATCGGATCAGCTCGGAATATTGCGCATCACGTTCGAGCGAACCTCGGACGGAGAGCGAACTATGGGCGTATATAGCTATCTACTTCGCATTCCGTGTTCTCCTGTTCGTTATGTATAGGTGATGTGCACGATTTAGAATGAGCGCGGTGCTCCAAGCCTCACTGCGTCATTGTCTAACGACGTTATGGAGGGGATAGCAGTTGTCGCTGATTATTTCATTATAGTGCGAAGGGGAATGAGCGGTAAAATATACGGGACGCAACAAACAAATGTGACGCGAAAAAATATTTTCAAGGTCTTAATAAAACGGGCATTTTTTAATTAATAATAAACAATTGGAATTTCTCAGGTGAGCACAATTTTTTCTTCGATGAGTTTCATTTCGAAACTTATTTTCACGGAAATTTTTATATTAAAAATATGGGACTAACACGAAGACTCGGCCGAATGCATTGTAGAGTGCATACGTCATTGTAGTGAGAATTTCCGAACATTATATATCGATACTATGCATGCAATAAATAAAAATTAATGCGAAAAAATGGTCCTTATTAATTATGCATTTTCTTTTAATTTCTTTAATCTGTTCCTGCCAAGTTTAAAATAATCTGACAGTAACTCCATTCGGAAATCATCGAATTTATCAATGAAGCATGTCATTGGAACCCAAAACTTGAAAGCACTTGAAAACATGTTATGGACGCCATGATTTCTTTTGACACAACTTATTGATTATCTCTGCACGAATGACCAGACAATCAATTTTTAGTTTCTACCCTAATCATCCGTGCTTGATGATATAATTGATATAAACGGTCGCTAGAGTACACAACAAGGTGGTAATTATTATTGTAGTATTCTTTATATCTCTGGGATTACAAGAATGTTCATGTATTCGTACATACTCCACATTACCCAGATCTAAGACCTCGCAAAAATCGCTTTCGGGAGCGGTCAAGCTTAGATTCTCGGAAAAAAGAGGCGTCTTTCTTGTATACTTTATTATATAACAAATGTATCGCATACTTGCCAAAACGGCTGATTCGTCCGCCGTAACTCAGCAAAGATGCGGCTACACTAACTGCACATCGTACATCTCCATGTCACTCCAACAGTACGAAGAATATCACGTCTTTTTCTTTTTTATATCGACTAGAGACTCTCACTATACAGGCACCAACTGGGCAACCGCGCAGTCCCGTACCCTCGTAATCCACATTTCCGAGTAAGGTTTTCGAATTTCGTTTTGTCGTTAGTGGTTCTTGGGGATAATTACTAATCATTTTTTGATTAAAGTCTGGTTTATCCGCGGTTCGTCGATTCCGCGTAATCAAAAATCGGCTGGCGCCGTAAATCATTTAAGAGAGGACACTTGAGCTGCTAATTTTCCCCGAGATCCCGATTATGTGTTGAGTTTTTGGCGTTACGGATTTGTCGGATTACGAGAACGAAGGTAATGGTTTGGCCAGGTTTATGGATAATCGAGTCATTTGGATGTTAGGGTACCGAGTTTTCGCCGAGGCCACAGGAAAACCGTTACAAACTATAGCGACAATGTGGTCGATATTTAAATGCGCATGCGTCAAGGGACACATTTTGGCTAGCCCAGCGCATGCGAGGGGGGTGGGGCAACAAGTTGCATGAGGCTCACCGATCACTCTTCGCCCGGCAGCGACAATATTCGCACCATAATTTTGTTATTGTATCCTAATTTGCGTTATTCGACATATTTTGTATTTGTGTGGAAAGAGTCGATCTCCGAGGACTTTGTTAATTAAACGGACAGGGTACTGTCGACATATTTTGTAAGTAAAATGATTATTAATATTGTTGCCTTGAATTTTTCTTTCTCTCTCTCTGTTTATTTTCTGTAATTCTGAGGGTCTTCCAACTTCCACGCTCTGAGCATTGTCCATCGTTGTTGGTTCCCTTTAAACCAACTGACGCCCGAATAAACGGTTTAATTGCTTCAATTATTGATTCGACGATTTAGTTGTCGAACCCTTGAGCCCTGGCAGCCCCTGACCCAGGCCGCACCAGGTGAAGGCCTTCAGCCAATTTATAATAATCTTTGAGCACTAATTAATTAATATTTATCGACATTTATTTAACTAGAATAGGCCTTGTCTCAGGGTCAGCACTCAATATAACGTCATACTCACTTTTACACGTGGCCCCCTGTAACGTTCCCCCCATGCAGCCTAATACTTCAGAGGTCAACATAGAACTCATGCAGCTTAATAAATATGGCCACATCCATATTAAGACATGCAGAATGCAGATAGATAGGACGATCCATTACTACGGAATGTACTCACACGTCTCCGTTGTAGAAAACTACCGGCGCGAATACTACGTGGAATTGGAACCACATGAATGCGAAAACCTTCACGAATCAAACTCTTTTCGGATAGCATTCAATATCGTAATACACGGTGTTCAGATTTAAATCTGAAGACGGGGGGCAATCAGCCTCGTCGGCCAAATTCGGTTGACCTCGGGTCACCGACGAGACTGGCTGACCCATTCGTCACATCAGCCTCAGTCTTCGTCTTCTTTTGCCAGTGGAACGATCCATACGTCCAAGTCTTTAGTGTCTTTTTGTACTAATTCATCTCCGGTTAATTTCACCATTTGTTATATCCACCCACCGGTCGGACAGTTAACCCAACGGTGTTTCAGTTGTAATTTACCGGTAATTACCATTGTTTAGTTATTTTTTAATAAACGCCAAAAAACCCAATCACCTTTCTAATTATTCTCCCCATAAAAAATCCCGCCCCCAACCACGTCCATCGGAAAATTATCCTAATCCCAAACACACGGACTCGTTAAAGATGTCACCAACAGTAGGCCAATTACATTAGCAGGAAGAACCTCACCCAACGGCGGATGCAAGGAAACTCAATATAGCGACCCGTTTGGCACTTGGGACGATGTCGTCGTACATGCAATAGCACGCATCTACTACACCTCTTATTCCACCACCATCGAATTCGAAACTAATAAAGTAAACCGGGTTTCCGAGGCTAAATGCGATTTTCTGAAAGGCACCTGTACAGACTCTACCGGAACACAAGCGTTCTGGTCTTTAAAACCCCAAAACAACTGCAACTTTGAAAGCTACAGCACCTTATACCGCGGGAGAGCAAACAAAGTAGAGGCGACCGAATCGGACCCCCCAACATATACAGGGTGTCCCAGAATTGCACGTCCAGACTTTAAACTTAAGTTGAGGGTGAAATTCTGGATCGAAAAGTCCTGAGCGACTTTTTGATCAGACGCACCCTCTTCAACTTATTCAGGGTTGAAGTTGGACGAATCAGGGGCGTGAAATACCCGGTCGCACGACGGTGAGGAAAACGTTCGAGTGTGGTGGTGTCCCCACCATACGGTACTACTCTCCTGCGGTGGCAGAAAGAGATGACTGGCGGCGGTGGGTACGAGGAAGGGGAGGGAAATGAAAAATATGAACACCAAAAAAAAAATCATCAGCGATTGTTTATCTTTTTTCTCCTTCGCTGAAAGAAAAAATGAAAATCTCATACAGGGCCAATGAAGCTTTAGAAAATTAAATCGTCGGGTTTTTTTTTCCAGCGCTGTAATTTTCAACGCTGTTTTTTTCTCCTTTTCGATTAGATTAAGAGATTTAATGGGCCTCAATCGATGGGGAATTTATTCCTCCATCGAATGCCCTTGGTTTCATCCCTTGGCATTAATCAGGGCAGGAGTAAATAATTTTTATGTAGCGGGCGAGTGTTCATTTTTTTCATTTCCCTCCCCTTCCTCTTACCCACCGCCGCCTGTCATCTCTTTCTGCAGCCGCAGGGGAATAGTACGGTATGGTGGGGACACCACCATACTCGTATGTTTGCCTCACCGTCGTGCGACCGGGTATTCCACGCCCCTGATTCGTCCAACTTCAACCCTGAATAAGTTGAAGAGGGTGCGTCTGATCAAAAAGTCGCTCAGGACTTTTCGATCCAGAATTTCACCCCCAACTTGAGTTTACAGTCTGGACGTGCAATTCTGGGACACCCTGTATAGTTTCCACTGCAGACTACTCCTTCTCATTAGAACAAAGATCTAAAAATTCGATTTGCGGATATTCTCTCATCCAGACCGAAATCCCAAAACTAGTTATTATGGAGAGTGCACCGGGTAACACATTCGCAACCAACAAAATTATCGACCCCGAAAATACTGACTTGATGCAATATATCAACGCAAAAATCATATACGTAGAACGACATCTACCCACACAAATCCAGAAATTATAGCACCACATGCGACTCAGTCAGTGCGAAACCCAAAGGAACTCCCTAATGAACACTTTAGTATTAGCACCGTTCGCACCCGAGATGTTTGCCTACAACATCATGAAAGAACCCGGCTACCACTCGATAACCACAGGCGAACTCGTCTCAATAGTCAAATGCACTCCGGTCCCCGTCATACTACGGAAAAGTCAAAACTGTTACTTAGAAATTCCCATCTCGTATAATAACGAAAGCTATTACTTAACCGGAACTTCACGAATGCTCGTCCGCCAAGGAACCGTTGTAGACTGCCACTCAGCAATCCCCACGGTCTTGAATATTGACGGTAGCTGGTACACTATGAACCCAGAACTTTTCAAAGCTCCAACACCAAAAATCCTGAATCCTTCCAAACCCATTACATGGTAATACGAAAAAATTCTCAACTTGGCCACCAGTTGGATTTATAGCAACGCGGACATGGAAAGATTACGAGATAGACTCTTATCTAAAGCAGAAACCCCGGCAATGGTGAGCAATATTCTACGTGCGGCTAACGGCTACCAACTACCAGAAGGCACAATTTCTATGAGTAATTTTCTAGATCGGGAAATGCCAGAAGAGATGACCGACTCATCAATCCAAAAAGCCTGGAACGGATTGAAAACTTTCGGCAATATAGTATCAGTTGTAATTGACATTGTAACCATCATTCAAGTAATCATCGGACTCATTAACGTATTCATTCATGGTTATACACTACATAATGCTTTTGGATGCAGCACCCGCCTTCTTGGAGCCCTATGTGGTTCCATCACCCACTTTTTAATTTATAAAAGGGGAAATAGAATATCCGAAAATAACACACTGATGTACACGGAAATGCAACCCTACCGCAAATCTACTGACCCTGTAACTCCATCCGGATTCCTGATCGAACAATCAAAAGCTAACACGAGCACTATTGACACCTCTCTTCTTGCAAAAGCACGTAAAACGCTGAACACTTAGAGAAAGAAATGTAACAAGTATGTAACTAACTCCAGAGGCAGCTTCGAAACCCTTTGCTTCCGAAATTTCTTCTGTTTCAAGACACGACCCCTTTGAACGTACCTCAGCGGAACGTACAACGGTCCTCTGTTATATGAGTCTTCTCTTCTTTATGTATGCCGCAGCGAAACGAACACTACACGATGGTGGAACCACTGAACATTAACAGGGACTCTCTACCAGAATCTTCATGTAATGAACAGCTACTATCCATCTCAACGGCAACACCAGCCATCTCAACAGAAACGCAAGTCAACATCTCAAGAATAAGGAAACAGAAGAACAAAAGAAACCGGAGGGGTAAACACAGGAATAAGAAAAGAAATAGGGGCAGCAAGTACTCCCGAAAACCAAAACTAAACACGAACCCCACCCGATTCCCAAAACCACCTCCGCAAATACCACTACCCGCCCAACATTTGACGCATCTTCGTAACCAATTGACTTCCGACCCACCCCCGTTAACATCAGAACATTCTTCGCAAGCCATACGAGTTGGCACTGAACAACTTGGTAGGGCAGCAGATAATAAGCAGAATGCACGTTATATTCTCAAAATCGCAGAATACTCCATTAGAGAAAGAAGTGTGTTTAATTTATGAGGTTCCGGGGATGATTTGGGCCGGATGGGGGGGTGGGTGAGGAAGTTCCGGGGAGGTCAATAACCGTGCACGAGATGGTTGTTGATGAGCCGGGTTTTATTTGTAAAACTTATACACCATTATGCATTCCGTGTTGTTAAAAACTCCGTTAATATAATGGACTGTATTTTCCCGAGAGATAAATTCTCGATTCTAACCCCGTTGGTTATCCCGTGAATTGCCGATAATTCCCCGTTGGAATCCCGAAAAGTTGACAACGTGTCGTTACCGGTTGATATTCGATGGTGTACTGACCACTGTAATGATCCCGAGATCGATCGTGACCTCTCGTTACAGTGGTCAAAGGTGATTGGTTATGGTCATCCTGCCGTTTGAGCGCGGGATTTTGAACAAAGTGTATGGGTTATACAAACAGATGACCCAAGATACAAAGTATACAATGGCTTAGAAACATGCAGGAAAAAGAAGGAAATAAAACCTGATGGTTCATCAAGGAATTTTGTATTGGCATATACCCCGAAATGTCTAATCCCAGTTACGGAAGTATAAAACACCCTGGAGGGTTATCGAGGAAGCTGGAAATGATGTCCCACATTTCATATATACTATTGGAATATGGGATTGAAATAAGCTACACCTTTATTCTTCACACTTTATATTTTATTTATATGGTTAGCTCAAAGTTATGCCAGGAGGTATGTTCCTCTAAAGATCCTAACGAAAGACTGAACTTCGAAATAATATTTTGGGCCTCATGGACCGAAATATTTCCATCCCCGAAAAGGTTTTTATTTTATGGCCCCATGGCCACTTCTGGTCGCCAAATGTTACTAAGTAGAACGGGTAATAAAAACTTTTCCCTCTTTTTCTACATTTGGGCCCACCATAAAATTCTAGACAATACTTAGCAGAGGAGAAAGAGTGAATTTTGTATTTGGGGAAATCCCCAAAAATTCAACACACCCCCTCAAAATTCAATCGTTCTTATTCTAACATAAATTCAAAATTTTTACTATTCAAAAACCAATCATATTATATTCTAGACTATAAGCAAAAATAAAATAAAATACCTCCTGGCAAATTTCTGGGAAACAAAATTACAAATGGTCCAGTATTCAGTGCTATGGATTAGGGGAAACCCAGTAAAACCCTAATCGACCATTAAAAATAATATAGCACAATTATATATAGACGTTACAAATAATCCTTCAGTCAATATTCATTTTTCTCCTCAATTCAATAAATTTTGGTCCAGGCAATGGTTTGGTGAACACATCTGCTAGCTGTTCTCCTGTTGAAACGTGTTTCAATGTAATTAAATTTTTATTTATTTGTTCTCGAGAAAAATGATACTTTATATCAATGTGTTTAGTTCTCTTATGATTTGTGGGATTATTGGCGATGCTGATACAACCATTGTTGTCTTCAAATATTACAATTGGATTATCAAATTTCATTTGAATACTGGTGCTTAATGATTTTAGCCATAGAGCTTCTCTTACTGCTTCGAAGAGAGCCATGTATTCTGCTTTCGTTGATGAAGCCGCGACAGACGATTGTCTCTTAGTGTTCCAACAAATGGTACAACACTCAAATAGTTGGAATATATATCCAGTAATACTTCTTCGACCATTTTCGTCGCTACCCCAGTCCGAATCCACATAGCCAACCAATAAATCCACAAAATCATTTCTTTTATATTCTAGTTTTAGATCTATTGTCCCTTTTACATATCTTAGCACTCCTTTAAGGCATTTCCACAATTCGCTATTATTTTTATTAGTATACCTGCTCAAGATGCTTATTGAAGCACTTAGGTCAGGTCTTGTGCACACCATCAGGTACATAAGACACCCTATCAAGCTTCTGCATGGTGCTTCAATACTCTGATCGGAGTTTAATGCGGTATAATCTAATTTACTTTCAAGAGGAGTTCTCACGGGATTGCAATCATTCATTTTGAATTTTTCTAAAACTGTTCTAACATATGAGCTCTGATCTAAGGTTATTCTGTCGTTCGCGCGTTGGATTCTTATACCGAGATATAATTGGATTTCTTTTAAATCGACCATTGAAAATTTTTCCATCAAGTACGTTTTAAATAGTCCCATATTTTCTATGCTACCGGTCACTACAACTAAATCATCCACGTGCAATACTACATAGATATTTTGCTCGATATTTCCATTATTTAAAACGTATATGCACGGATCTACAGGCGAATTAATAAAACCTTTTTCTTTCATAGCTTGCTCAAAAACTTGGAACCAACATCGCGCCGCTTGCTTGAAACCGTAAAGTGCTTTGTTCAGTTTACAGACCTGATTTTTCTGACTCTCAATTCCCTCCGGTACTCTCATGTAAATTTCCTCCTCTAAATTTCCATTTAAGAATGCCGTTTTTACGTCCATATGATGGATTAATAAATTAAACTGATTCGCGAAAGCTAAAATGAATCGAAAACTTGTAATTCTTGCCACGGGTGCGAACGTTTCATTATAATCTGTCAGGTACTCTTGTGAAAAACCCCGAGCAACTAGACGAGCTTTATATTTTGCTAGGTTTCCGTGTTCATCCGTTTTTATACTAAACACCCACTTGCAATCAATAACGTTTTTCCCCCTAGGCGTAGGAACTAATATCCAGGTTCGATTATTTATTAATGAATCTACTTCGGTTTGAATTGCCTCTTCCCACTGAATTCTATCACTCCTAAATTTTATTTCTTTAAATGTTTTTGGAATTCCGTGCAGTTCTGATTGAGCTGATAGGACGCAGTCTTCTGGCATATTTATTTCATTATACGTAACCGGCGGTAAATTTTTAATTCTGTCACTTCTCCTACATTCATTTTGAGGGTGGAATATTTTGTCGTCTGATATTGAACGGCACACATCTGTACAGTCACCTGACTTCTCTTGATGCTCTAACCCTTGAGGGTTGTGCATCCCTGGTGATTCTTCACCAATGTCAGGTTCTTGAGGTCCACCTCTTTGGCCCATGATATGGGTATTTTCATTTTTATTATCGCCCCTAATTGGCCTCGTTTTCTCAAAATCAAACTCATCAACTATGACATCCCGAACAGTAACTGATTTTTCTTTTTCAAAATCCCACACTCTATAGCCATTCGGTTCATATCCCAGTAGGACCCCTTTCCACGATTTCTCATCAAATTTGCCTTTCGTTAACTTATCGTGTACATAAACAGTTGAACCGAATACCTTCAAATGTTTCATCTGTGGCTTTTTCTCATGCCACATCTCGAATGGTGTCTTATCACATTTGAGAGCCCTGGTTGGTGTCATATTAACCAAATGAGTAGCAGTTAAAACTGCTTCTCCCCAAAAATCTTTTTCGAGATTCGCACCCACCACCATTGTTCTTGCTCTCTCCGTTATGGTTCTCACCATACGTTCTGCGACACCATTCAACTGTGGGGTTCTTGGGACTGTCAAGTGATATGTGATACCTCTTTCTGTACAATAGTCCTTCATCTCGTTCGACAAATATTCCCTCCCATTATCGCAATATAAATTTACCAATTTTAAGTTAAATTTAGCTTCAGCTTTTGCTACAAAATCTTTGAAAACTTTAAAAACTTCAGATTTATATTTAATTATATATGAGACACAATAATGTGTATATTGATCAATAAATAAAACAAAATAATTCTTTCCATCAATCGTAGGAGGAGTGACAGGACCCGCAACGTCAGAGTGAACTATACATAGTGGCCTTTTTATGTGTTCCCTATTCTTCTCCTTATTGAACGGTAATCGCGCCTGTTTCCCTTTAATGCATGGTTCACATAGTTTTTCATCGGGTACTATCGAACCTAAACACGCGATATCTTCGAACATGCCTTTCGATTTTAATTCGAGAAATTTCTGTTTTCCTATATGACCTAGACGTTGATGCCACAAAAGATATTCAACTTTTCTACTCACGGCGTTGGCTGTTTTTGGATCAACCTTGAATGTGATGGTAGTTCAATTTCGTATTGACTCACCGCTCATGAAGACTTTTCCATCTTTCTCTACTCTCACCCCTTCTTGATCAAAAATGATCACGAATCCTGCTGCTTGTATCCTGGCAACAGATAGAAGATTATGCGGAAGTTCTGGACAGTACAGCACATTCTCCAAAGTTCCACCGATGCCTGGATCGCTGATTACTTGAAGATTTCCTTGTTTTGTCGCTGTAATGTGTTCGTCCACCTTCGCCACTGAGATGTTGATCGGTCTATCCAACAGCTTGAACTCCCTCGCCAAATCCTCCCTGTTGATGATGTGATCGGTCGCCCCAGAGTCCAGAATAAAAGCAATATCCTTGAGGTTTATACTGGCCAGAGGTTCTCCAGCCATGAATGCGAAACGAGATGTCGCATTAGCCTCCCTGGTGTCTTCTTTTTCTGCAATATGTGCAGTATTCTTGGTCTTGTCATCTCCAGGCTTGACCCACCTTCGGTGTGAATGTACCTTTCCATGTTCTTTTTGTTTTAGGATAGTTTTTGAATAGTAATTTGCCATGAGGTGTCCACGTTTTCCACACTTGAAACAAGTTGCCAATTTTCTGTCCATTTTCATTCGGTTCCTAGAACTGAATGCCTTATAACTACTTTCATTAGCACTATTCACCACCACATTGAGAAGTTTTGCACTGGTGTCCTGTTGTTCCCTACGGCGTTTGGTTTCAAAGTCTAATAATTTAGCTTTGATACCTGCAAGAGTGACACAGTCAGGGGACAATTGCTCAATTGCTGTCACTATGCTGTCATAGGAACTAGGCAATGTAAGCAGCACATGTGCAACTTTATCCTTTTCACTTAATGTGCCACCGGATGCTAAAAATTCTTCGAAAAGCTCCTCCATCTCGGAGAAATGGTTTAATAGAGTTGTATCACTCCGTAATTTAAATGTGAGCATTTTCCTCCGAATTGACAGCTCCGTAGCCAGGCTCTTCCTTTGGTAGATGGCATCTAATCGTGAGATCAATTCTCTTGCCGTTTCTTCCCTTTTGGCGAAATGCAGCATCGAATCCGCCAAATGTGCCACTATCACTTCCTTAGCAACATTGTTGTCCTTTTGCCATTCTTCTTTTCCTGTTTTTGGAGGTTCAGATTCCAGCACTCTAATCACTCCTAATTCTGATAGTAAATATTCAACTCGCATTTTCCATGTAGTATACCGTTCTCCGTTGAACGGTTTAATATTTCTATTTGTTTTCTCCATGTTCATCAAATATTATCACTCGCACTTAATATGTCGTGTTTTTTTTTTTTTTTCATTTAAAAAAAAATGACACAGGGTGTTCTACACTTTGTTTAATTGTTTATAATTACACTGGGCCCATAACCTATTGGAATATGGGATTGAAATAAGCTACACCTTTATTCTTCACACTTTATATTTTATTTATATGGTTAGCTCAAAGTTATGCCAGGAGGTATGTTCCTCTAAAGATCCTAACGAAAGACTGAACTTCGAAATAATATTTTGGGCCTCATGGACCGAAATATTTCCACCCCCGAAAAGGTTTTTATTTTATGGCCCCATGGCCACTTCTGGTCGCCAAATGTTACTAAGTAGAACGGGTAATAAAAACTTTTCCCTCTTTTTCTACATTTGGGCCCACCATAAAATTCTAGACAATACTTAGCAGAGGAGAAAGAGTGAATTTTGTATTTGGGGAAATCCCCAAAAATTCAACATATACCATAACGCAATAAAAGAAACATAAAGAAGACTCCTGTTTAAATCAATATAATATAGAGACTATATCAATGTACTATAGTGAGACCGAATGAAAAATTATGCATATATTCTAACATGATTACATGAATATTATATCAAGTATCAAAAATATATCGATCTAAGAAAAAAAAAAGAAAAAAAAAATTTTCTTAATAAAGTAAAATATATTAATATAATATCAATTTTGCTATAAAGTATATCATTATAACCAATCCACAACTGCAACGAGAACTCGATAACAACTCCATCCATAAGTGCAAGAAAATAATACCAACCGCACTGATAACACAAAGAAGTTAGAGATTCGCTGGTACGATTTTCTCAGTTCTGAGTACACCTGATACATGCGATAGGACGATTATCGTGATCTCCGATACATCCGCTACAGTAGTTATCTAAATACCATACGAAGCCGTTATAACAATCTTTAAGGGAGGGAGAACATTTAACCAAATTGCTCATTCTGCGGCGAGCAGGCACACAGCGAACACCGTGTAGAATAGAAACTCCCTACCATAACGCGTTCACAAAGAAGGTCATCTTCTAGCCAAATACAATTGAAAATGAAAAGAAGAAGTATGAGCAAGAACTCGAAGCAAACAGTAGTAGAACAAGGGTTCCCTCAACAAGCATGGAACCTAGGGATAACAACCCCAATCACTGTGGCGGATGATTTCAATCCGCTAACGGCAAGCGTTGTCGACGACATCCTCAATCAAGATAGAGGATTTCAGGAAAACTATAGGAAATTATTTCGACAATTTAATATTCGGTTTTTTCACAGTAAAATTACGCATTTTTTTCTACGCATTAGTGGTGCCCTCACCGCCGCATTTGGAGAAACGAGGTTCGCCCAACGCGAAATTGTACTCTCAAGAAAAAAACGCTTGGGAAATGATTGCCAACTTTGGTTTACAACCTTATTGCACGAAATGACGCATGCATATTTACACGAATTACGGATCGTCACTCAGGCGGAAAATAATGAGCATTGCAGGGAGTTCCAACTCGAAGCGAGATGAATAAGCTTGGAAGCCAAATGTAAAATAGGAACGGAAACCTATGAGTTCGACCCCTTCCAAAAATTTGAATACCATTGTGAAAAATGCAAACTGACACTTTGGAGAAGAATTAGGCGAGCCCGCATAGAGGTGATGACGGTTTTGAGGACCACCAAACTTACTGTGGTGGAGAATTCAAATTAATGAATCAATGAATTATCAAACGAATATCCAATGTATACTTACAGAGTAATAATAATGATAGTAAGAACAATAATAATAATATGAAAAATAATAATGCAAAAAAAAAAACAAAAAAAACAAATAAAACAAACAAACAGAAAAATAATAATAATAAAAATAATAATAATAACGAAAATAATACAACAGAATAAAAATAAAAAACTCGTTGCACTCCGGGAGTGTAGGCAGAAGTGAAAACTTGAACTTATGGCGCGTTGGGCACTTTTTTGGGTGAGCATTTTTAGGTGCGCTCGCGACATGAAAAATTGTACATAAAAAATCAAGTTCATCAAAGCAATGTGGGCACTTTTTGAATGGAAATGAAATATAATAATATAGACACTATATTCGAAAGAAGTGGTTTCATTTAAATGAGTAAATATTAGTAAATAGTAAATACAAAATTGATCAATACTCATCCATAATTTCAACAACTCTTACATCATCATTATCAGCATGTTCATCAAATTCTAAAACTGAAACAATAGGTCTATGGCAACTAAAGTGTGAAATGAACAATTTTGAGTTAAATCTATTTATATTTCTTGTGAATACTGCATCACTAGTAGTTTTGTATTGTTTTGTGCTAAGATTGCGATCATTGGACATCGGTAAAACAAATTCTTCATATAAAACCGCATCCATTTTCAAGCCAAATCTATAATCGAAAATAAAAATGTAGATTTTTTTAAAGCTATAATCGTAGCATATATATTTTTTCCAACCATCCGAATTTCCGATCGTCGATTCACGTCCCTAGTGAAATTCTCTACTAAATTGAGTATATTTTCGATTTTTCGGGTTTTCCTACTTGTTTAGTTGAGGAACGTTGTTTTGGGTGGTCGGGCGTCGGAAAAATTGGGATTGGTGTAGTGAGATGCAATTGAAGACACACGACACTAAGTTATAAAAACTTCGTATGTATATTGTCACTAATTGTAAAAAACTATACAAGTTTCACAAAGTTCGTTGGGTTTCACCCGTGTGAAATCCTGGATCGCTGATATTCTAATTGTAGTTGAGAGACGTTGATAAAGGCGAAATTATAGAATTACGTTGACCGGTACGTTGGAGATACGCTGTAAGACTGATTTGGGGGGGGTCTCAAGTTGGTGACCGAGACCGATGACCAGTGACCCGATGAACCCCGGAAGTATCCGAAATTCATCGATCACTTGTCGTTGAGTTGGGGGGCGTTTTTTAGCTATAGTTTAAACATCCCGCCCGCATTCATCAGGCGTGATGAATCCTCTGTTGATGGTAATCTCTAGTTGTCATCTTGTTGGTCTGCTGGTGTTGGGTCCGTTGGTAGCAAGCAAAGTTTTGCTATCGGTCTGGTGTATTGATGTCGTTGAACCCGAATGTTCTGTGTCGATGGTGATCCATCTGGATTCGTTGGGACTTCTGGTGTTGCTGTGAGCAGTTCTGCGACTCTCACTAGGCCATCAGCCCCTGGCCTTACCGCAATGACTCGCGCCAGTGGCCAACGTGCTGGAGGGAGGTCATCATTGATCATCAGGACCATATCTCCCACCTTGATGTTGCGTTGCTGTTGATTCCACTTGTAGATGGAGTGGTAACGTTGAAGACACTCCCTGGACCATCTCGACCAGAATTGTTGTATTTTCTGGGTCACCAGATTCCATCGTGTGATTTTGTTGATATTTGTGTTGAGTTGAGATGGCTCCGGGAGTAGTTGAAGAGGTTCTCCGATGAGGAAATGCCCTGGTGTAAGAGCCTGAAGGTCATCTGGGTCATCTCTCATCGGAACAATAGGCCTTGAGTTGAGACAGGCCTCGATTTGTATCAGGATCGTGTTGAGCTCTTCGTATGTTAACGTTGTTGTTCCTAATACTCGTCGTAGATGATACTTCGTTGACTTTACAGCGGCCTCCCACTTGCCTCCGAAGTGAGGAGCATTTGGTGGGATGAATTTCCACTGGGTTCCGTTGGAAGCAAGAGCAGCTCTAATTTGTTGGTTATCTGGAGAGTCTTGGTTGTATAGTCTGTTGAGTTCGTTGGCTGCTCCTTCGAATGTCGTTGCATTGTCACTATACATGATAGCTGGAATGCCTCGCCTTCCAGTAAATCTTTTGTATGCTGCGATAAATGCATCCGTTGTTTGTCTGTTGACCAGTTCAAGGTGAACAGCTGAGGTTGTGAAACACACAAAAACCGCTATATGAACTGTTGATGGTTGCGCGTTCGTTGGTCTCCACTTCAGGATTGGAAGTGGCCCTGCATAGTCCACTCCAGTATGCAGGAATGGTCTTGAAGGCGTTGCTCTGGCTGTTGGAAGTTGACCCATTAACTGTTGGTCTCTTGTTGCCCTGAATCTGGTGCAGATAGCACAGCGCAGGATTGATGCGTGCACTGACTTTCTGCCACCAACGATCCAGTATCGTTGTCTGATGTGAGCCATGGTGAGTTGAACTCCTCCGTGGAGTGTTTTCTGGTGAGCTTCGTTGATGATGATCGTTGTCAGGCGAGATTGTCGTGGTAAGATAATTGGATGAGTCTCGTCTGGATCAAGCAATGAGTTCTTTAGTCGTCCACCAAGCCTGAGAATTCCTTGATCATCAATTCTCGGGGTGAGCTTGGCCAGTGGATGTTGGCGAGGTAGTTGAATATCTCTGTTCAAGTTCTGAAACACAGATTCAAAGTATTGGTGTTGTGTTACCTTAACCCAGAATGTCCTCGCTTCGTTGAGTTCTATCGTTGTTAATACTGATGAATCGGGCGTTGGTTGTCGTCGAAGTCGTTGGATGGCTCGATTCATCGTGGCGGTGACTTGTAATACTTTTGATAAAGTAGAATATCTGTTGAGGAACTCTATCAGTGGATGCTGCCTAGCTTCAGTAGCTACTGGGTGGGCTGTTGCTGGTCTCTCTTCAAGAGACACCTCCGTTGGAGAACTGGTTGTATTTTGTGGCCAGGCTGACGGCGGTTTTGCTAGCCAGTCAGGACCTTTCCACCAAAGGTGATGTTCGTTGAGTTGGCTCGGTGAGATGCCACGTGAAGCGCAGTCAGCAGGGTTGTAAATCCCACCGACATGTCTCCATACGGCTGTTGGTAATGCTTCCTGGATTTTCGTTACTCTATTGTGAACGAATTCCTTCCATCTCGATGGATGGCTGTTGATCCATGCCAAAGCTACAGAAGAATCAGACCAAAGGTATGTCTCTCCGTTGATTTCCAATGTGCGTTGTGCCCAGCTGACAATTTTTGTTAGCAGAAGGGCCGCGGTTAGCTCCAGGCGTGGAATCGTCAGCTTTTTCAGTGGTGCAACTCTTGTTTTTGCACACACCAAGCTGATTGTTGGTGTTTCGTTGTCTCGTTGAACTCGTAGATAAACGACTGCTCCCATGGCAGCTGTTGATGCGTCGGCAAATCCATGTATTTGTACGTTGGTAGTCGTTGGAGATAGATTTAGCCATCTTGGGATGGACAGTTGATTTAGTTGCGTGAGTTCCTCCCTGAACTCTTTCCACCTTCGAACATAGTCGAGTGGAAGTTGATCATCCCAAGCGAGTTTAAGCAGCCATAGTTCTTGGATGAGTATTTTTCCTCGAACAATGACTGGTGCGATGAATCCAAGAGGATCGAAAATTTGAGCTATTTCCGATAGCAGTACCCTCTTGGTGAAGCTCGTTGAGTTGAATGTTCTCGATTTATATTGGAATAAATCTGTTGTTGGATGCCAGCACAATCCGAGCGTTTTGATGACTGCTTCCTCGAATTGCACTGTACCTGCCGGTCCCGTTGACAAGTTGAGCTGTTGGAGTATCTCTGGGCGATTACTGGTCCACTTTTGAAGTGGAAATCCGCCCGCCTGGCAGATCTGTTGAAGCTGAATTATCATTTCTTTGAATTCTCCCTCAGAGTCCGCTCCACCGTAAATGTCGTCGACATAACGGCCTTTAGTTAGCGGTAGCACTGCTGCAGGGAATCGTTGACCTTCATCGTTGACGAGTTGTTGAAGAACTCTCAAAGAGAGCCATGGAGAGCATTTCTGTCCATATGTGACCGTTGTTAGTTGATATGTCACAAGTTGTTGATTTTCGTCTATCCAAAGAATGCGTTGAAGATTCCAATCGTCAGGGTGTACGTTAATTTGTCGAAACATCTTGACGATGTCGGTGCCGAAGACGAGTCGATGTCGTCTCAACCATGTGAGTACATCCATTGCATCCACTTGAAGCTTTCCGCCCGCGTGGAGGATGTCGTTGAGTGAGATACCCGTTGATGTCTTGTTGGAGCCGTTGAAGACTACTCGAAGCTTCGTGGTTAGCGAATCTTCCCTCAGAACCCCATGATGTGGCAGGTAGTAGTTTGTTGCTGGTTCTGATATTTGTTGTATACGTCGCATGTGATCAAGTGCTTCGTATTCGTTGATAAAGTCATAGTAGAGTTTGCTGTAGTCAGGATTAGCGTTTAGTCTTCGTTTCACCGACTGGAGCTGACGAAGCGCTTTATTCCTCGATTCTCCGAGCGCTACTGTTGATGTGCGAAGTGGCAGTCGCACAATGTAGCGCCCAGACGTGTCTCGCTGATGAGTGCGTTGAAAGTGTTCTTCACACTCTAATTCGTCTGGTGTGAGCTCGTTGGTTGGATTTGTTGAGATTGGTGGTTCTTCCTGGACCCAGAATCTTTGTAGAAGCTCCGTTAATTGTTCGTTGGAAGATCCCCTTGCCGCGGATAAGGAGGTCCTCGTTGAATACTTTGTATTGCATAATGGACCCGATATTATCCATCCGAATGTTGTTAGTTGGCCAACTAATTGATCATCGTTGGATTTTTCGATCCCGTTGCCGATGATTTTCCCGTAGTTGTCAGCTCCGATAATTATGTTGATAGGTCCAGGTGTTGAATAGCTCTCATCTGCCAGTTGAAGCTGCTGCAGTGATCCGATTGATGCAGATGAGCATGAGAACGTTGGTAACCGTGAGGTTAGCTTTTGCAGGATGTGGGCGTTGATCTCAACTTGTTGAAATGGCTGTTTCGTTGATTGGAGCGTGATTGCCACAATCCCTCTCGTTGAACATGCATGTTTTCCACCAATTCCGATGAGTTCAATCGTTGAATGTCGTCGTTGTAGTTGAAGTTGATGCACCAGGCTTTCCGAAATAAAAGAAAGCTCTGAGCCTTGATCGATGAGGATTCTGGCGATCGTGTAGAATCCGCTTTTGGAGAATGCCCTGGCTTTAGCCGTAGCCAAGAGCACTAGTCGCTGATCCGTTGATTTGTGGGAGAACTTAGTGTCCTCTACGTTGCTCGAATTCCGTTGAGTCGATTCTTCGACTTGACTCAGGGGGGCGTAAATCCCCTGGCTAGTCGTTGAAGCTGTTGATTCCTCGTTGACTTTAGTTGATTGTGTTGATGTTGAACGACCTGTTGAAAACGAGTGAGGATCAATGATCTGAGTGATGAATTAGAATTATAATAAATCAAACACTCAAACCTGATTCCGCACTCGTTGATGGTTGCTCTGGACCGCTGTTGATTGTCGATGTCCTCTCTCTGTCCTTTGGGTCCATGTGCAACAGCGTGTGGTGTCTGTTTTGACATTTCATGCAAGATTTAGTGCACTTGCATCTCGTCACCAGGTGTGTACCGAAGCAGTTGTAGCATAGTCGTGTTGTTGACAGATGCTCTAGTTTTTTCTGCGCTGAGAGGCTGAGAAATGATGGACACCTTCCAATGAAATGATTGGCGTTGCAGTACGCACAGCAATCAGCAGGCTTAATATGTTGAGGCTCCTTTCGTTGAGCTGTTGCTTCGGCGGCATGATAAACGCGTGCTCGAGGTGGTGATTTTCCACGTTGAATTTTCTCCTTTGGCCGTTGATGAACCGTTGGTTCGTGTTGATCATCTGGAGTCATGCCTCTTGCTGTTGACTCCAGGAAGTTGACTAAATCCTGCAGAGGTATGAAATTTGTTGATGTTCCCAGCCTCTGTTCCCACGTGGTGCGAGTATCAGCCTCCATTGATCGTTTGAGCAAGTGAAAAACGAATTGCTCGCCCAAATCCTCTTTGGGAATCCCGGCGGTGCTGATCAGGTGGTCCACTGTCTCACGAACAATGTGTGCGTTGGTTATCATGGCCTTGGCGTCTCCCTTAGCCATTGGCCGCAAGTTGAGCACCCTGTTGAAGAGGTGTCCGGCGATGAGACGTGGATTCTCATAATGCCGTTGAAGTTTGTCCCATGCCTTCTCGTAGTTGATGTCCGTAGCAGTGAAGGACGAGATCAACTCAGCTGGGGGTCCCTTAAGAGCCTCCTTCAGCCTCACCAACTTTTCTGCAGGCGACATGTCTGGTTTTCTCCCAACCAGATTCTGAAAAAGATCAGAAAACTCTTTCCACTGGGAAAATTTACCTTGAAATATTGGGAGATCAATTCTTTTCAGTTGAGTGGTCGTTGTTCTACCCGCGGATAATTTCTCCTTCGTTGAGATTTCCCCTTTAAGTTTCCAGATCCTCTTCAGCGTCTGCCGCTTTAATTCTCCAGTTTTGAGGAATGCCTTTCCCGTCATGTAGCTGTGATCAGCAGGTAGATTAGCAATCAATGCCTGTGATCGCTCAGCAAATTCAATCCAGGCGTCCTTTAAATATTCCTCATGGCCGTTGAGTTCCTCCAGCGTTGTATCTGAGGCTCTTAATTCGCTCAGTTCCTCATCAATTGCGTTGAATTCAAGTATTCTGTCTTCCAGAAACTCTAGTTGATTGGCGGTACCTGTTGAGAGCTGCGTTGGTGTACTTGAAGTTGATGGCATCGTTGGTATTTCGGACTTCCTCGTCTTAATAGTTGAGATGTTGACTGAAGGAAAAGTTTCCACTGCGGTTGCCCAGTCTTCATGCTCCTGTGTGGTTGGAGCTTGCGTCTCTGGAGGGTTAACGACGATCGGAGGTACGGGGTTGATCCCGACGTTGATTTCGATGGGTTGGGTTGGCTCGTACTCTCTATCATCTGCCATGTTGGTAACTGATAACTACGTTACCGACCGTTGAGCTGTACCGACCGCTGCGTTGACGTTGAGTGGGGTGCGATCTCACTCGTTGAGCACAGTCCCAGTAAGTGGGGGACTGCTGGCGAAGTTGAGCGAAGTGGGCCGAGCACTCCCGAATGGTCACACGCGCGGTTAGAGAAATTTGAGACCCGATGGAATGTAAACAAAGTCAACACAAAGGGTCGAGGGCAATAAATTCTTATTGTTCTCACGTTGGGATTATCGTTGGAATGTTGTTGGGTATATCGTTGGAATGTTCCAGAATATTCCACGGGTCGTTGATTTCACTATAGGACTTGGCGTCCTTTTTGGTTTCGTTGAAATTTCACTGCACTTTCACAATTTTTCCCTGTTTTTTACCGCACCATCCGGCTCGAAGGACCAATGTTTAGTTGAGGAACGTTGTTTTGGGTGGTCGGGCGTCGGAAAAATTGGGATTGGTGTAGTGAGATGCAATTGAAGACACACGACACTAAGTTATAAAAACTTCGTATGTTTATTGTCACTAATTGTAAAAAACTATACAAGTTTCACAAAGTTCGTTGGGTTTCACCCGTGTGAAATCCTGGATCGCTGATATTCTAATTGTAGTTGAGAGACGTTGATAAAGGCGAAATTATAGAATTACGTTGACCGGTACGTTGGAGATACGCTGTAAGACTGATTTGGGGGGGGTCTCAAGTTGGTGACCGAGACCGATGACCAGTGACCCGATGAACCCCGGAAGTATCCGAAATTCATCGATCACTTGTCGTTGAGTTGGGGGGCGTTTTTTAGCTATAGTTTAAACACCTACTTTTCCGGCTTTCCCATAATTTTGAGCGATTTTCCGACCGCCGATTCACGTCCCTAGTGAAATTCTCTACTAAATTGGGTATATTTTTGATTTTCCGAGTTTTCCTACTTTTGCGTCTTTCGCATAATTTTTAACGATTTTCTGACCGTCGATTCAAGTCCCTAGTGAAATTCTCTACTAAATTGAGGATATTTTCGATTTTTCGGGTTTTTTTACTTTTCCGGTTTTCCCATAATTTTTAGCGATTTTCCGACCATCACATCACGTCCCTAGTAAAATTCACTAATAAAACAAGCATATTTTCGATTTTTCAGGTTTTTTCCTAATTTTCCTAATTCCGCAAAATTTCGAGATTTTCTGTAATTTTGTAGAAATTTATCAACGTCAAACTTCAAATGCAGCGCCTTTTTAAACGCTAGCGCCAAACTTGTATTCTTTTAATGTAACTGTTGCTAAAACAGGAAGTTGTTTCCCTAGCGGAAGAAAGAAATAGCTCATATATACCTATGCGTATACTAGTAGCCGTGATGCCAGACGGGGGCAAAAATCCCACGCGTGGGGGGTTCATGCGCAACTCCCTCGCGCAACTACTGCTGCGGAGTGGGGCAGTGGGAGACGTGTGGGTCCCGCATCTGGCATCACTGTAAAATCTCATCTGTCGCGAGTTCACGAGAAAATGCTCACCCACAAAAGTACCCAACGCGCCATAAGAAGTTTTCACTTCAATAATAATAAGAGTAGTAATGACAACAACCACCGTGATGGTTATGAGTACTTGTGTTAAGTAATACAATTGTTTTTAGTTAATGTCAGTATGATTAATTCTTAAATAAAGGATGTTCGTAGACAAGTAAAAATCAAAGCAGAGCTGTAAGCATTACAGTTGCTTTTGTCGTCTCCAGACAAAAGCAACTGCCCTCCCCAACGTCATGTTACGTATGGCTACGTATCCAACAATATAGTGATTGTAAAAGAAAATCTTAGTTAAAAGAAACGAAATATATAATACAAATTCACGATTTCGAGAGTCGAAAGAAGAAGAAAATCAAAGAGATCCAATGATGAAAATTTGATAGAGGATAGGACCGCGCTTCCCTCCTCTGAATTGTCGATTGAGACGTCTAACGCAATCATAAAATAATCAATCAATTACGGGATCAGAAGTAGATACTCAAGAATGAAAAATAAATGAATAAATTACGGCATCAGAAGTAGATACCCAGTAATGAATAAATAAATAATAAATGATTCATAGACTTATTGACTTATTATTCTTTAGACGGTCCAAAACCAGAGGTGCAATCAGCCTCACAGCCATTTTACACCCTGCCCTTAGGCAGCCGTCTATCGCTGGTATCGAGTATCAGTGCCCTACGAGCAAACTCATAGAGCCCCTTGATCCCGTCCCTGTCGATCCATATATCTGTGCATGCAGACCCAAAAACATCCCACCAGACCTCATCGAGCCCGCTGCATCTTGTGCATAGGTGAAGAGGATCCTCCTCCGTCAACCCGCATCTTTTGCATAGGGGGTTAGTCCCCTTGCCTATCCTTGATAAATACAGAGCCAGGGGCCAGTGTCCAGTGATAAGCCCCACTATAGCGCCGAGCTTAGCCCTGTTTAGGCCCAACAAAGTTTCTGGAATCTTCCAAGTGGGTTTTCCTAAGAAGGATTTCGTGTGTCTGGCACCCGTCTCCGAGTCCCACCTCTCCACAATCCTCCTATCCCCACGCTCCTTGACCAGGTCGTTCACAAAGTCGGTGTGCACGCCTACGTGCTCCACCTCCCCCTGAAAGGCCCTACTGCTGCCGTTCTTTGCTAGCTCATCGGCCTTCTCATTGCCTTTGATGCCAGCGTGGCCCGGAATCCAAGCCACCTCAAGCCGATTGTTTACGGCAATTTCCTCCATCCGCTCAACGCATTCACTCACTAACTTGGAGCAACACTCGTACCTGAGTATTGACCTCAGCGCGCGTCTGCTGTCTGAGAAGATGAAGATCTTTTTGCCCTTGTCCCCTCTCCCCAGGATCATCCTGGAGCAGGTCCTCAGGGCAGCCAGCTCAGTCTGGAGCGCGGTTGCGTGCGAGTCCAGTCCGATGGCCCTCGCTATTGCGGGCACCTCTGACCAGACCCCCGCTCCCACCCGTCCGCTCACCCGTGAACCATCCGTATACCAGATCAGTCCACGGGGCGGCGCCCAGTCCGCGTCCTTTCCTGACGGGGTTTCCCCCCATCCAAGGTTGACAGAGAACTTTCTGCGAAAGTGCCATCTGGGTCTGCAGGCGTCAGCACCGCGCGATAGTAGCCCTTCCAGCTCTCTGTCTGTGCGGAGGACACTAGCATGCCCGTTCCTGGCCCCCTTCCACGTTCCCTGCAGCCGCAGTGTTGCAGCCGCTTTTGTCGCCTCCTCCCTTATAATCAGGTGTGGCGGTTGCATGAAGACCAGGGCCTCCAATGCTGAGCACGGGGTCGTTCGAAGGGCCCCTGTTATGCCCAGCATCGCAAGCCTGCCTACTCTGTCCACCGCTTTCCTGTGGCAGGCGTTATTCAAGGCTGACCACCACACTGCGGCTGCGTATGTTAGCTGTGGGGTCATAATCGCCGTGTAGATCCACTTCACCATCCTCGGCCTTAGACCCCATGTGCTTCCGAACATTCGCCTGCATGCCCAGTATGTCATAGTGACGTTGTTGGTCTGCATAGCGATGTGCTTTTTCCAGCTGAGCTTCTTGTCCAGCCAAATACCTAGGTAGTTGACTTCTGTCGAGAAATTCTGCACTGTGTTGTAGATGGAGGGAGCTTTAACGGCAGCCCTCCTTCTGCTTGTAAAGTGCACCATCTCCGTTTTGCCTGGGTTTACCCTTAGGCCCTTCGATGTGCACCAGTGCTGAACATAGTCCAGCGCCTTCTGCATTTTGCCATGTAGCATGCTCGCGTCCCTGCTAGTTACCAGCAGTGCCACATCATCTGCATACGCGACTGTCCTTATACCCAGCTCCTCGAGCCCAGTGAGGAGGCCGTCGACAACGAGGAACCATAGCAGAGGGGAGATAACCCCCCCCTGCGGGCAGCCCCGCGCCTTCACAGCCCTTACCGCACTGTCCCCAAGGGTGGAGTGGACAACTCTAGTTCGGAGCATGGCGGCTATCCATTTGGAGACCGACTCCTCGATCCCAAAAGATGCCGCCGCTTTCTCCAGCGTATCAAAGGAGGTGTTGTTGAAGGCCCCTTCGATGTCTATAAAGACACCAAGGGTGTCCACCCCTCTTTCCTTTGCATTTTCTATTGTGCCTACCAAGTGGTGCAGCGCAGTCTCAGTAGATCTGCCAGCTTGGTAAGCATGTTGTGAGGAGCAAATCTGGTTAAACCTCAGTGCCCCCTCCTTAATCTGCCTGTCGACCAGCCTTTCCAGCGTCTTCAACAAGAAGGAGCTTAGACTGATTGGTCTGTAGGCTTTCGCATTGTCATAGCTGCATTTACCCGGTTTGGGGATAAAGGCAACCCTGACTTCCCGCCACCTGCCGGACACATAGCCCAATGCTAGGCAGGCCCTAAATACGGGTATCAGTCTGCGCAGGAGCAATGGACCCCTCTTCGCAGGAGGGCCTGATGTGTCCCATCCAGACCGGGACTCTTGTACATTTCGAAGGAGGCCACCGCCCATTGCAGCCTGTCCAGCGTTACTATTTTTGCGGCTAGCTCCCAGTCGGGTGCGCTGCTTCCTGTTCGTGTCCAGCCCACCTCCGGGCACTCTCCAGGGTGCTCTATAGTAGACTCCGGAAAGTGCCCGCGAACCAGATGCTCAAGGACCTTCCGCGGTGTTGTGATGGTCTCTCCGCTCCCCCAACCAACCCCGAGGAGCACCCCGGCAAGAAAAGGCAAGAAAAGTGAATGGAAGAAATGGCTAGGAGCCGGATAGCTCAGTTGGGAGAGCACCCGATGCATAATCGGAAGGTCACGGGTTCAAATCCCGGTCTGGACTATCCATTTTTTCAGTAATTTTTCTTGCAAAAATCATATGGAGAATTATCCTGTTCCCCTTCCTACCTCATCCAAAATCCTATCCAACGATTTCCTTGGACGTCACAAGAAATGTGGAACGCTAAATAAACTTCCCGTCTTGATGATCCCGGGACGCATAATCGGAAGGTCCCGGGTTCAAATCCCGGTCTGGACTATCCATTTTTTCAGTAATTTTTCTTACAAAAATTATATGGAGAATTATCCTGTTCCCCTTCCCCGGCGGAGTTGGGAGAGCACCCGATGCATAATTGGAAGGTCCCGGGTTCAAACCCCGGTCTGGACTATCCATTTTTTCAGTAATTTTTCTTGCAAAAATCATATGGAGAATTATCCCGTTCCCCTCCCTACCTCGTCCAAAAATCCCATCCAACGATTTCCTTTGATGTCACAAAAAATGTGGAACGCTACATAAACTTCCCGTCTTGATGATAAAAAGCGGAAGCGGGCGGCCGCGGGCCGCCGCTGCCTCCCGCTTCCGCGAAAATTACTGAAAAAATGGATAGTCCAGACCGGGATTTGAACCCGGGACCTGCCGATTATGCGTCCCGGGATCATCAAGACGGGAAGTTTATATAGCGTTCCACATTTCTTATGACGTCAAAGGAAATCGTTGGATAGGATTTGATGATAAAACCCGCTTTTAGCGGGTCCGCTTTTATCATCAAGACGGGAAGTTTATATAGCGTTCCACATTTCTTGTGACGTCAAAGGAAATCGTTGGATAGGATTTTTGGATGAGGTAGGGAGGGGAACGGGATTATTTTCCATATGATTTTTGCAAGAAAAATTACTGAAAAAATGGATAGTCCAGACCGGGATTTGAACCCGGGACCTTCCGATTATGCATCGGGTGCTCTCCCAACTGGGCTATCTGGCTCCTAGCCATTTCTTGAATTCACTTTCCCCCGGGTAGGTTTGGGCGGTCTTGGGAGATTTCGGGGGGCCGCCGGCCCCGGCGGGCCGGGGCGGTTTCATCGGCCTTCGACTATGTGTACTCAAGTTATATGCCATCATATAGAACACGAATATCAACTTCTATGATTGAGTTTTTCGTGAGCTGTGGTCCCGAAGAAAACGATGTTGCATCAGTTTCCTTGGTTATTCGACGTGCTGAAACCGTATATGATGCCAGATTTCGTCTAAGTGCAGAAAAAAAAACGTGATTCCCAGGATGTCGTATAAACGCATATGTATAATCGACTTTTTCTCGAAGACAACTCGTTCACACGCAAACTTCGCGCATTGCACTCGTGTATTTCGACGAGACGAAGCTATTACACGCGGTTTCATCGGCCTACGACAATGTGTACTCAAGTTATATGCCATCATATCGAACACGAATATCAACTTCTATGATTGAGTTTTTCGTGAGCTGTGGTCGCGAAGAAAACAATGTTGCATCAGTTTCCGTGGTTATTCGACGTGCTGAAACCGAATATGATGCCAGATTTTGTCTAGGTGCAGCCAAAAAAAAGTGATTCCCACGATGACGTAAAAACGCAGATGTATAATCTGCTTTTGCTTGAAGACAAATCGTTCACACGCAAACTTCGCGCATTGCACTCGTGTAGTTCGACGAGACGAAGCTATTGCACGTGGTTTCATCGGCCTACGACAATGCGTACTCAAGTTATATGCCATCATATCGAACACGAATATCAATTCCTATGATTGAGTTTTTCGTGAGCAATGGTCGGAAAGAAAACGATGTTGCGTCAGTTTCCTTGGTTATTCGACGTGCTGAAACCGAATATGATGCCAGATTTTGTCTAGGTGCAGCCAAAAAAAAGTGATTCCCACGATGACGTAAAAACGCATATGTATAATCGACTTTTTCTTGAAGACAAATCGATCACACGCAAACTTCGCGCATTGCACTCGTATAGTTCGAGGAGACGAAGCTATTACACGCGGTTTCATCGGCCTACGACAATGTGTACTCAAGTTATATGCCATCATATCGAACACGAATATTAACTTCTATGATTGAGTTTTTCGTGAGCAGCGGTTGGAAAGAAAACGATGTTGCATCAGTTTCCTTGGTTATTCTACGTGCTGAAACCGAATATGATGCCAGATTTCGTTTATGTGATGCCAAAAAAAAATGATTCCCACGATGTCGTGAAAACGCAAGTAGTAAGTGGGCACGATTGGCGAATTTTATTCCAGGAATCGTCCCCCTTTCCCCTTTTTCCAGACGTGTCCGAACACGTTTTCCCCATTGTCCTTTGAGGAGGACGTCGCCGCTCTAGGGCCCCCTGGGGTGAGGGTCCCCAAAAAATGTCATTGTTCGACAGGAAGTGGGTGGTGGGCGGGTGGTGAAGGAATGCGAGCAGGTCCCAACACACTTAAAACCATCCCATTGTTATGCAATGGAATGTCGTTCACGTGGTAAGGGAAACTGGCCCATTATTTTTTTTTTAGATGGAGGATTGCGCATTGCCCTGGTATGAATGGCGCAGTAAATGGATGCTTTTTTTTTACAGGTTTTTAGGGTAATAAATTTTCCCTGGCTATGGAAGACCGTTGGAAAAATTCTCAACGATGTCTCCTTTTTTTTTGACGATGTTTTTCTCTTTCTTTTTATTGCATGTTTTTTCCTTTCAAAAGTTTTTTTTTATCTAAAAGCCAATAGCTTTTTTTGCCTTCCGTCTTTTTTTATACCTGAAAAGATGTTGAGGGTTTTTGTAATAAATAATTAAACATAGAGTTTACATTTTATCTTTTTTTATATTTCATATAAATCGTAGGTTTCATTTTACAAATCATTTACATAAAATCATATGTGTATGGTTTTTTCAATATGAGGGCATTCTGTAAGCCCCTCCCGCGAATTTATCCACATAATTGAAACAATTATGGAATAATTCTCCAAATAATTGGTACAAATATCCGAGATTTTCGTGTGGTATTGTACGTCGAAGATCATCGCGAGCCATGAGATACATTTCCTCGAAATTTACGCGTATGCGATGATGAAGATCCTCCGTGGCAGGCATTCTATTGTATTCCATATAATTCATAGCAATGCCTCTAATTGATTGTACGAGGGATTCCTTATATTCCTTGAAAGGCAATGTCTCCAAGAAATCCAGCCACTGATTAATCCATGCAGCCTTGTTTTTCAATGTAATGATGCTCTGCCATATCATGATTATGGGAGGCTGATTTGCATCATCATTGCGAACAAAGGTCACGCAGGGATTTTCAAAACTGCGGTGGAATTTCACGTTTATGGCCCCAAATTCCTTTGCAGGTACATTGTGGTTGATCTTTGGGTGAAACTTCTCAGGGTCAAAGTAATCGGTTACAGCATCCAAATCGTTGAAAAAAAGGGTCCATTCTTCTCGTGTCATTGACAATATGGCGCGTTGCGGGCGTACGCCCATAAATTGCACAACCGGAACGAATTGACCGAAACACGTAACTTTTAAGCCGACACGAATTTGTTTTGTCTCTGATCTATTCAAAGATATAACTTGAGACAATACCACACGTTGTTCAGCATCACTGAATCCCTTTTGTTGGGTACTTTCCATGTTGAAAAAATGAATGGATGAAATCAGGACGACGGAATCAAATCCACCCCGAGCACCCGCGTTTTATAGCGCTACGTATGAGAGTGGAGGGGACAGAATCCCCCACTATACGCATGACAGACCTATAACCGTCACACATTATCCCCACCGCAGGGAGTTCTGCGGCGGCGGCGTCACACATGCGCCCCACTTTCGCGGTTTTTGTATGTTGCGCGGTACCCCCACTCTTACCATGGAACCTTCCTATACCGATTTTTTTTGTTAAATCGAGTGACGCGTTTGTTGTCATTCGTTAAAAGGCATTGCAATAGTAAAAATGTCTAAAAACTTTGAAAGTTATGCTTTAGAGTCCCTTAAAAAATGTCTCGCGTGTCGCAAATCGTATGAGGGACGAGAAAAGCCTCAATTTCGCCAGAAAAGAGTACGCGTATGTGTTGATAAATATACAGATGATGATTACCTAGACAGTGAAGATAGTGATGACATGTGCATTCCAACAAAAGCGTGGAAAATCGCGATAGGGTCAGGATTGGAATGCGAAGTGGAAGATTTCCTTGTTGATCCTTCTTGCGTATGTTAATATAAATTTCTCGGTGAAATATGGAATAAAATCCATATTAGATATCGCAGGGATAAATTACACTCTCAAGATGAGGGCATAGACATGTGTACGACTTTTAAAGTATGTTACAATGAAGAACCTGCAGAATCTAATAAAGAAATCGAATCGAATTTTCAAATGAGATATAATCCTCCATCCTTGAGAAGCATTGCAATCGCGAATTTATTAAATGAAAGGAAATATGCGAAAAATGCAAAAACTTTGGCCGTGGTTACCAAAGCAATTGTGCATAATAGTGATGTTTTATTATATAAAATGTCGAAGTCAAATGGTTTTTTCGACTGCATAGAACACACAAGATTATGCAAAGCAGGCGTGGGGAAAAAACTCTATTGGTACCACTTTTTTAGGGTGTGTGAGGAAGAATATTATCTCCCTGCGGGGGAGGAGACATTGGTCTACAAGAAAGGAAATGGACCAATCATTGACCTTGCCTTTCAATAAGCAACAAATGCAAAACAAGTGGGGGGCGAAAAAAAGGAAAACTCGAGCATCCTTCCTCATCAGCTATTCAAAGCACCTCCCACCAAGGCCAAATTTTCAAAAAGTGTGGAAAACTTAGCCCCTTCGCTAAACTAGGGATGCACCAAGGACCCAGTGAGATCATTTTACTGCATTTGCGTTTTTTACGTCAAAATGACATCAAGTCAAGTGAACTCATCTCCAAAATCCAGTTATCAATCAGGTTATCAGCCTGGAACTTTTAAACCTAAAAAATCTAAATATTGTGGAAACAACGCGAATAAAAATGGAATTAAGATAATTAGTGATCGTGTAGTGCAATATAACAGTGATGAGAAAAAATCAATTGAAAAAATAGTGAAAAAAGTGATACTCCAACGACATGAGATTTCCAAGACAGGTCCTGTCATAAATATTGACTCTGACCTTCAAACAGTTGAAAAGAAGAAGAAAAACTCAACCAGACGATTGGGCCATAAATCACCCGGTAGCACTCAAAGTGACTCTAAAATCCTGAAAGTCAATAATAAAAAAACAAGTGAAATCGTGCAAGTGAGCACAGAGGAAAAAAAGGTGTGGATTAATATGCTAGAAAAAGATCTTGATTTATTCAATCAAGTGAACTATATTGAAAAGAAAAAGGATCTGAAAAAAATACAGGCTCGCGAAAAACGTTTAAAACTCGCGGAAAAAAAGAAGGCCGACTTTATCGCCCGCGAAAAACGTCGCGAACTAGCTAAGGAAAAACAAAGTCAATTTAGAGCTCGCGAATCAGAAAAAAATCGATCCAAGGACCACACATCGAAGGATATCATCCCTGAGACCATGATGGGATTGGATGGAATTGGATTCATCGATCGAGATGATTCCCAGCACTCCATCAGTCATCAATTTAATCCTGGAACGCGAGGGTGAAGATGCTCAGCATGGATCATTGAATTTCGCGGCCTCACCCCCTACAAGTAAATATTTAATCAATCAATCATAGGAATTTTTAGATTAGATTGATTTCAGCTAATCTTGTATTTTTTTCATTTCAGAACCGCGAAAAACTATCCAGGAAATCGAGGCCGTTCTAGTCGCGTTGGGCGCGAATCTAGAACAAAGGAATCGCGAGGATGATTACGAAGTGCGATGCACTCCAACGCAGCGTCAAAAAGAGCTTGATCAAATTGCGATGCAATTGGATCAATGTGGGGATGATGATGATGAAGGATTGGCCATCCAGAGTCTTGATTTCACCCCGTTATCACCCAGTAACCGTTCGGGCTGAAAATTCATTAAACATTTTTGTATTTTTTTCTTTTGCATAGCTGAAATAAAGGTCATAAATTTTATTGCATTAACGGTGGGTCTTGACTTTATTTATTGCTAGGCAAGACCAAATATTCCCTCTCCTGTCCCCAGCCCTTTTTTTCTCGTAGAAGCTAGGGGAAATTTCTCTCGCTTCTTCTTCTTCGTCGGACCCCTGAATCCTGTCGTTTATTGTCTCTTTCCTTCTAGTTGTTTAGAAGGTTTAGAGAACAATTTTGACTTTTTTTTCGTCTTTCCTACATTTATCCTTTCTGACATCTCCCTCTAACTCACGGTTTAGAGGGCTGAGGGCGAAATAGTGGGGCAAAAGTTATATAAACCGTAAGGTCCCACTATTCGCCCGCTTTCACCATTGACATCCGGAGGACTGCAGTGTCTCGTCCCGTTTTAGTGTTTTTGTGTTTTTTGAAAAAATTTGTTTAAAATGGTTATTGTAACCTGTGCAGGAGCGTGCCAGGAGCACTTTGGTTTGGCGGTAAGTTTTTACATATTTTTTTTTTTTGGCATGTGTTTCGTGGTTTTGATATGTGTTTCGCGGTTTTTCAATTTTTTGTGTTTTCTCGTCCGCCGCTTGATTTTGGGGATTTGGTATTTCACGGTCACGTATTCTTGATGTTTTTTATATCGCGTATTTTTATATTGTTTAAATGTCGACCCGTCGTGGGTATACGTTTCGCGTTTTCAAATTTCAAATCCGCGTATTTTTTTTGTTTCAATTTTTGTTGTTTTAGTTTTTTATTTTTCGTTTGTTTTAGTTTTTAGTTTTCAAATTAATTTTGCTTGTTTTAGTTTTTTTGATGTTTTTTCGTTTTCGTGTTTTTGTATTAGTTTTTTGATTTTTGTTTTTTCGTTTGTTTTAGTTTTTAAATTCATTTTGTGCTTTTTAGTTTTAGTTTTTAAATTAATTTTGTTGTTTTTGTTTCTAATTTTTAATTCATTGTTTTTTTATTTTACAGATGCAGGCCACCAGGAGGGAGCGGGCCTACCTGCGGGAGGCCAGCGAGTGGGTGCGGCGGGAGGATGCGGAGGGTGAAATCCTGGATGGCGAGAACATTTTCGCCATCCAGGATCTCCATGACAGGGCCGCCAAATGGTTGGCGGATTCCGAGGACGAGGCCTACCTGGTAAGTTGTCTCTCTCTCTCTCTCTCTCTCTCTCTCTCTCTCTCTCTCTCTCTCTCTCTCTCTCTCTCTCTCTCTCTCTCTCTCTCTCTCTCTCTCTCTCTCTCTCACTCTCTCTCTCTCCTCTCTCCCTCTCTCTCTCTCCTCTCTCTTCTCTCTCTTCTCTCTCATCTCTCTCTTCTCTCTCTCTCTCTCCTCCTCTCTCTCTTCTCTCCCTCTCATCCTCTCATCTCTCTTCTCCTCCTCCTCTCTATCTTCTCTCTCACTCTCTCTTCTCTCTCTCTTCTCACGTCTACATTCCTCTCTCTCTCTCTCT